>NW_024080780.1:1576342-1701136 GCF_003009895.1 Hyaena hyaena
GCTGTGCAGAAGCTTTTAATTTTGATGAGGTCCCAATCATTTATTTTTGCTCGATTCCCTTGCTTTTGGGGATGTGTCAAATAAGAAGTTGCTGCAGTGGAAGTCAAGGAGGTTGTTTCCTGCTTTCTCCTCTAGGGTTTTGATAGTTTCCTGTCTCACGTTCAGGCCCTTTATCCATTTTAAGTTTATTTTTGTGCATGGTGTAAGAAAATGATCTAGTTTCATTCTTCTGCATGTTGCTGTCCAGTTCTCCCAATACCATCTGTTAAAGAGGCTGTCTTTTTTCCATTGGATATTCTTTCCTGCTTTGTCAAAGATTAGTTGGCTTTATACCTTTGGGTCCAGCTCTGAGTTCTCAATTCTATTCCATTGGTCTATGTGTCTATTTTTGTGCCAATACCAGACTGTCTTGATGATGACAGCTTTGTAGTAGAGGCTAAAGTCTGGGATGGTGATACCTCCCGTTTTGGTTTTATTATTCAGTATTACTTTGGCTATTCGGGGTCTTTTGTGGTTCCATTCAAATTTTAGGATAGTTTGTTCTAGTTTTGAGAAGTATGCTGGTACAGTTTTGATTGGAATTGCATTGAATGTGTAGATTGCTTTGGGTAGTAATGACATTTTAACTATATTTATTCTTCCTATCCATGAGCATGGAATGTTTTTCCATTTCCCCAAGCATTTTTTAATGATCTTTGGATTAAGTGGGGGCTTTAAACACTGATTAATGCCACATGTTATAATTGAGAACTTACTTTTAGATCTATTGTTGTAATTTTGATCCAAATGCTTTTAAGAGGTATATCCAATAAATATAAACTTACAGATCATCTTCCTAAAGAGAAATAGAAATTATGGACTGATGGAGATAAGGATGAATTGGAAGGTTTATTATAAAAGGTCCTAATTCTACAGAAAAGTATTATGCAGTTGGAGCAGAGAAATTTCCCAGAGGTATTTTGGCTTGCTTGAATTCTACTCTGCAGCTATATTTCCAAAAGATTATTATTAATTACCTTTTAAAATGGGGGCTCCCTGAAAAAATATCATTTCACTTTTTGAAAACATCTAGAATTGGAGCCATGAGACAACCATGTAAAGTCCTGCCCCCAAACCCTAGGAGCCCATTGAAAAGACAGTCTTTGTGCTACTGAGTATAGGGTCTGTTCCTTGGGAAAGCCCCACTCTGTAGAGTAGCCTTAGATCCCTCAAAAAGAGATTATGAACTTGGACTCTAGTAGACCCAGGGAACTCCCCGCACAAAATGTATCCCAGGTCAGTGTAAGGTATCCATCCACGCTTCAGGATGCCACAAGACCCTCTGCAGGGAGATAAAACAATATTTATATACACTAAGTTCTTTTCATGTTTGCCTTCTCTATTTGCTAATATTGAGAGAATAAAGTGTTTCTCCACACCATTTGGTCATTGTTTTTCCCAAACATTTAAAAATGTAATAGAGGTATGAATCAATATCTCTGTAGTACTTAGAACAGTGTCTTGTCTATAATAAATGCTTTACACACATTTTTACATTAAAACAAATTGTTGTCAAGATTGAAACAATAGTGGATCATATTTTCAAATGGCTAAGGAAATTCAAGGATTTTCTTTGTTTTGGGAACATTCTTATTAATTACTGATCTTGTACATGTTCATAAGTTTACTGGAGATTTCTCTTTTTTTCTCACTTGAAGTTGAATTTGTGAGCTAGACTAGAGCTCCCTGTGAGGATTGTTTTCTGCTGTGAACTGAAAATTTATAAGTTTCTCTTTACTGAAGTCTAAATCCAATACTCTACCATGTGTTGCATCTTTGATGCAAACGTTCAGATCTGGCAGCTATTCACGGGGAAAGAAGGTGGAAGCGTTATCTGACAATTGAAGATAGAAAACAATTAAGGCTGCCATGTAAAATGTAACTTGAAGGTTGAATGGTATGGATTGCAAGGCTTTTCTTGAAAATCTATGTGTTTCTTCCCTTGTCAAGGCAAGAGCTGGCTCATTTCCCAAGCTTTGGAAAGCTATCCATGAGCTCTCTAGAGAATAGCAAATATATATCACCATCTCTCCTACCCTGAGAAGAAAACACCAGTTGTGTTTATTACAATTGATGTGTGAATCACTTCGGGGAGTAGGGGGTGGGAGGAGTTCCCCTTCCATTTTAGGTAACTAAACTTAAACAGAATAAGTCTTACAATTTTGAGCTAATGTAAACGTGTCATTCTTTTTTTATTTATCGTGAGTTTTTTATGTTTCATTGTTACTAAGAGTGAACAGAAATGTGAGTAAACTACAATAGCAGGGGCAACAGGAAAAAAGCACTAAGAATTTGGCCCTGGGATACTTTAGGTGATGTGTGTATGTGTTTATGTGTGCATGTGTCTCTCTAAATATCTTCTGAGTAGATAAGTATCATTAGGTTGAGTGTGTGTACTCCCTCAGCCAATATTAAGTGGAGGGACAAAGAAAATAGATCTAAAAATGAAATGCTGGTGAAGCACAGAAATACTCCAACTTCTTCCTCAATCTGAAACACCTGCTCCCTCCAAGTACTTCCTATAAACGCTTCCAACAGCAACCAAAAGAAAACTGAAAGGGACCTGTGGTAGGACCAAGCAAAGTACATTTCTTGTGGTGCATTAGTTGAATGATTTCTGGATGGCTGAATCAAGGGAAGACTCTGGAATCATGTGGAGATAAGTGAGACATCGCCTGGCTTCGAGGTACTCACAGTCTAGTGGGAAGAGAGACACTATGTGAAAAGGGCTAAGATACAAGTGTATTTGAGTTCAAAGGAAACAGTATAAGTAACTAAGTGATTTAGCCCCAGTGGACCTGGAAAGATTGCCAGAGAAGTGGACTTCCCACCTGGGACTTGAGGTACGACTAGGAATCTACACTTAATCTGGAGGAATAGAACTTCTGGTCTCCTACACAGTCTAAAAGATTGGCCTTTTTTCCCTGAGAAATGCCTAGTGTAATGCCTGACACATAGGAAGCATTCAGTAAAAAAGTGTGGAAAGAAGTGTAAAGGTTTCCATGAGCTGTGGTTACAAAGTACCACAAACAACAGAATTTTTAAAAATAGAATTTATTTTCCCACAGTTCTAAAGTCTGGAAGTTTGAAATCAAGGTGTTGGCAGAGACATGGAGGAGGATCCAACCTTGTCTATTTTAGCTCCTAGTGCCCCTAGACATTCCTTGGCTTAGGACAGCATCACTCCAATCTCTGCCCCCATTTTAAGCTGCCATCTTACTTCTGTGTCCATGTGTTTCTGTTTTCTCTCCCTGTGTCTCTGTTTCTTCTTTTTATAAAGACACTGAATCATATTGGATTAGGAATCACTGTAATTAAATAAGACTTTATCTTAACTCATTCCATCTTCGAAGACCCTACTTTTACTAAAATTTTTTAAACGTTTATTTATTTTTGACAGTGAGAGAGGGACAGTGCATGATGGGGAGGGGCAGAGAGAGAAGGAGGCAGAATCTGAAGCAGACTCCCAACATGGGGATTTGCGGGGGGCTGCTTGAACTTACCGCAAGATCATGACCTGAGCCAAAGTTGACCACTTAACCAACTGAGCCACCCAGGCACCCCATGAAGATCCTACTTCTAAATAAAGTCACACCCACCCATACCGTTAGAACTTCAACATATCTTGTCAAGGACACAACTCAACCCACAAAAGAAGGAATGAATCATTCAAGGTTTGGGGGCAGGGAGTTGGACCATATTTTAGAAGGTTAACACAAAATGCAGGGCTATATGAGTGGTGGGGGTTAGAAGGAAGGGTCAGGACCCTCAGATAAGGAATTGTTGACAGGAGACAGATGTTGAAAACTTCAAGTGGGGTCTAGCCATGGAGACAGAGGAGAGGAGACTGTTCGTTCCATAAGCTAACCAACTGGTCAGATGTGGGTAGATTTCAAAATCATTCCCAGGTTTTTAGCTTAGGAGGTAGACTTGACAAGTAGTGGTACTATTATCACCAACATGGAATGTAAAGGAAGAAGACTCCTCTCTGCAAAGGCATAGATGTGTTCAGCCTTGTGTGTATTGTAACCAAGGTATATCCAATACACTTTCAGGGAAAGGACTAGTATAGACAGTGTTGTCCATTAGCACTCTCTACAATGAATTTTTCTGTACCTGTGCTATCCAGTACAGTAGCCACTGGGTATCCAATACACTTTCAGGGAAAGGACTAGTATAGATAGTGTTGTCCATTAGCACTCTCTACAATGAATTTTTCTGTACCTGTGCTATCCAGTACAGTAGCCACTGGCCACACATGGCTCATAGCCTCCTAAAATGTGCACCTATGGAGCTGAATTTTTAGTTTAATTCTAATAAATTTAGTTTGCATAGTCCCATGTGGCTAGGGCCATCATGGTAGGTAGCAATGGTCTGGCAGGTATTTAGATATATGTGTTTAATATTTGAGAGAGACACACAGCAGGGTCCAGACTGGATATCGAGTTTGGGGACTCATTAGCTTATGGGCAATTGCTAAAGCCCTGTGAGTGCACAAACCCACCTCCCCCCGCAACCCAAGGGAGACCAGATACTAACAGAGAAAAGTAAAGACTAAAAACCTTGGGGAATATCAATATATAAGTGGCACACCACAGAAGAAGGGGAGTAAAAAGCACCTGAGAAGAAGAAAGAAAACAGAGAAGACAGGATGGTTATTCAAAAGCCATGGGAGAAATCTTAATGAGATAGCAGGTCGACCATGTTGTATAAAAACAGATTTTCTTAAATAAACTATGAGAAAGGGATTTCAAAATTACAGCATCTTTTGCCAATAAATACAGTGGCCATATTTTATTGAACAAGAGTTAAATATATTGTGCATGGGAGACATGGATTTTTATTTTTATCTTCCCACTCTCACCCCCCCATCCACATGACAGGTATTTCTAAGGTTTATAGAGGCAACAATATTCATAAAGATGGGACGATGGATACCAGATACCCCTAAAAACATAGCCCCATAGCAGGAGGGCCCAGAATTTCTTCCCCATGAAGTCCTCTGGAGAGATTGTATCATTTTAGTCAAATGCCTCTACTGATAACAATACCGGTTTTCATAGACTGTACCTAATTACTCTACAAAATGAGTGGAATTACTTCCAGTTTACAAAAGAGGGGACTTAGGCTTGTGATGTTCCAGTTGCTTGGCTGAAACGATACAAGTTACACATAGTAGGGCAGAGACGGGAACCCAGGTTCATCTGTCTTCGATGTTCTTTTTGGCCTTAACAGCGTTTCCTAAACTTAAGACATTGACAAATGCTATCAAGACTTTTGCTGGTGTCTCCTTACTACCTGTACTATTATTCACTTAATATCATTAAAAGTAAACTTAAGTTATTGCTTAAAAGCCAAATATTTGAAAGGCCAACATCACTTGTTATAAATAGGTGGTAAGTTTTTAATAAAAATAAAATTATGATGAACAATAAAAAATTAAAATATAATTATATTAATGTTATTAAGAACTGCTGCCTGTCAAAGAGTTTGCATCTCAGACCTTCAGAGATTCTCAAAGCATGCTCTACCATAAGAATATTCCCTTGCATAGCAGTGATATTCTCACGGGGATGAAGTATCCTACTTTATTTTTTTTTAATTTTTAACGTTTATTTTTGAGAGAGACAGAGAGCAAGCAGGGAAAGGGCAGAGAGAGAGGGAGACACAGAATCTGAAGCAGGCTCCAGTGCTGGGAGCCGCACCAGCCTCGCCGATGGCAGTCACAGCGAGGAAATGGCAGCGTTTGCACAGCGCCTGCCATGAGAAAGGAAAACTGGTATCTCTTTCTGCTACCACTGGCCCATGTTGGAAATGAGGCTGCTGGTATTGACCAGGTCTCACAATATTCCAGATCAGACCGATATTCCCCACACAGACTGCTCATAAGGAAAAGCATATTCCTGCCTTTTCAAAAGAGATTTTAGATGAAAGCACTGTTGGATGATTGTCAAAAGGCTCTTCCTATGGGCCTTGCAGACCCAAAACTTACATAATAAAGGGGGTTGGGAACATGGGAGTTGCAATTGAGCCTGGCCTGAGACAAAGAGCCTCATTTAGAGTTAAGGAACAGATAAGGGCAGAACTTAAGTTAATACTTCTACCTTTTCTAACCGGTGATATATGGCAGTCCCTTCCCTAAGGCCTACTTTCCGAAAACACCCTCCCTTACACTGGCAGCTGAGATGAGTATAGATAAGAGTAGCTAAAACAACCCAAAAACAAGGGCTGACACATTTAGGGCCTCCATGGTGTTTACACATTCAGCATCAAGTCAAAAAAGTTTCCATAAACAACTTGTTTCTGCTTGGAGCACCGATCCCCAAGGCATCTTGTGATCAGTATTCGGAGTGACTTATTCTGGCCTTGAATATGCTGATCGCACCCTGTAAAGGAACCTATTGTAGGAACTTCTTCTTTTGTGATTATGGGAGCAAACATTTGTGTTTCCTGAAACACCTGTTTTTCTTAATACTTCTCCTTAAGCAAACAAGCTATTGACCCCTGCTCACAAAGAACTAATTTCTCCCTTTTTATGCTAAAAACATTGTCTTGTGTGCTAAAGATACCTTCCTTCCCCATAGGATAAGCATCCAAATCCCCTACCTCAATCACTATTGATAAAGGTTATGCAGGAATCTTCTACAAATCTATGTTCTGGGAGATTCTTACATATCAAAGGAATTTATCATCAGAAATCATTGTCTAAGGCAAACGCCACTTCTGTGCCATCCCCCAAACACTTAATTATTAAATAAAGTTGAGCCCCAGTCAGAGCAGAGATGTCTGCCTGGTGACCAGAAAGATTCTCGTGGCCTCTCTCGTCCCTCCCTCGTCTACACCGTCCATCCTTCGGGGACCCCTGGACCTGCTGGAGCTGGCCTCCAGCACTCCAGGCTCTGAGCTATCAGCACAGAACCCAATGTGCAGCTTGAACCCACCAACTGTGAGATCATGACCCGAGCCAAAGTTGGACACTTAACCAATTGAGCCACTCAGGAGCCCTGATCCTACTTTCCTTTAAATAATAAGTAGTAAAAGATCAACTCCCTGTGCCATTTTATAGATAAGAAAAAGGAAGGTACTAAGAAGTCATCATTTCAACCTGGAATAAAACTGTAAGGAGGCTGATGAACTATAATCCAGCATTCTCACATAGTTTCTGAGGCCACCTATTATTTCCTCCGGCATTACTTTCCTAAAACATCCTTTGTCCATACTCATGTTGGAGACAAACCACATTACAGATTCTAAAGATGCTATTCTGTACATTTCATTGATTATATTTATGTTTTTTAGAGCAACGCAGTTTAAATCTTCCTTAGCAGTATGACTGTTCCCTTTTAGAAAAGTGAAAAGTCAAAGAGAATCCATACCCAGCACAGTGTAGGGTCAAAAACTGGGCACACTGAGGAACTGGTGCTCCAGCCTAAATACAGAGCCAGGCATTTCACTGCACCATATGCCCTGATAGGAGAGAAGCTTCATCATCCTTGTCAAGACGGCAAGGATCAGGGCGGTGGCCCAGTGGGCTAAGCGTCTCTTGCCTTCGGCTCAAGTCATGTGTGTACTCAAGTTTGTGAGTTCGAGCCCTGCGTTGGGCTCTGTGCTGACAGTGGAGAGCCTGCTTGGAATTCTCTCTCTCTCTTTATCTCTGTCCCTCCCCCACTCACTCTCTCTTTCTCTCTCAAAATAAATAAATAAACTAAAAAAAAAAAAAAAAAAAGACTTCAAGGGCCAATCACCATAGCCCTATCCTTATGGGACTGGTCCATGTGACTAACAACAGGATTTTGTTCTCGGACAGAAGTCCTATTCATAATCTGATACTGTGGGGGGCGCCACCTTCTGGATGACAATGCTAGAAAGAATCTTTTGGTCCTAGAGGTAACTTTCTCCACATAAAACACAAAATTAACCTTGCCTGTATAAATTTCCACTTTATACAACCAATACCTTAACTAAGTTGCAGAGTGTGTATATTATGTGAACCACATTAAAAGAAAATATTTTGAAATAAAACAAGAAGGAAAAAGATCCTTTCGATTGTATTTTTTTTTCACTAGTGAGGTTTTATAGATCTATTTTTTTAAGCTTGAGTTTAAGCTAAGAAAAGAAACCTTGCTTTTAATGGCAAGAGTTCTTGAATAGAAAGACAATTTCTAATGGAAAGCATCTTGCAGAAAAGTTTTGGTAATAAGAGGGGAGAAACTCAAAGTAACTTTGTAAATTTTGACTTCGAAAGGCCAGCATAATGTAAATATGACCTCCTAGAGTGTAAACAGCAGTGGTTTGAAAATAAAAACTTGTACAAAACAGGC
The DNA here is from genome assembly GCF_003009895.1 of Hyaena hyaena. Classification (NCBI taxonomy): domain Eukaryota; kingdom Metazoa; phylum Chordata; class Mammalia; order Carnivora; family Hyaenidae; genus Hyaena; species Hyaena hyaena. Next base: position 1,584,703 of record NW_024080780.1, read on the forward strand.
AGCTATCTAGTTAGAGGGAAATGTGTCTCATAAGCATGAGAGTATGAGATGCCTTGAATATTTTTGATACTGTACTATAATTACTAAAGATGCAAATTTTCCAGGGCTTTTGAAACCATGAGAAAACAAGTTTATTGGGTTTTGGTTTTCCCCAGCATAAGAGAGCTATGCTTTTTGCTAGTCTTTACATATATCAAGTAACATAAAAACACTAAATGTATTGTTCCCACATAAATTACATAGTTGAAATGTTTTATGTTATTAATGTAATAGGTTACATAGATGAAAATACTAATAAAAAAGTATAATTATATTCACTTGCATTAAGATCTCCTTTGTATCAAACAAAGATTACACCACTTTGAGAAAGAGCAAAAGCTTAACAAAAATATTGTTTAATTCCAATTTTGCACCCTACTGGGAGATTCTATAGTCATTGTTTTTACCTTGGACTTCTGAAAACTGACTTTTGTTCCAGACTTAGACAAGCTTTTCTATCCCTTGCCATCCTGGGTTTAGGGTGATTTGAGCACATTCTCAAAAAGGTCATTTTTCGCACTCCCTAAAGGATGCTAGAAATTAGAGAGGTCGGAGTCTTTGCTGTAGAGGCACTTGAATGGGACTGTGGTGCAGAAAGGAGGTGGGCTAGGAATATTTGCTTTAGAATCTAGTCAAATGCAAAAATGCCTCCCTTCCTAGACCCCACTGGGCCCTCAAGCAGCAGTAATAATGTGTGTTAAATGATCCAATGAAAGAATGAATCGTCACTTTCTTTTCTGCCTATAAATCTGTAATCCTAGAATGTGCAGCAGCCCAACACACTGAATTTTCATATCCAGGCTCTATCCCTGCATGTTGCTTGCAACCCATTCTCTATATATTCCTGTTGATATCAGTGCTGTGTATTTTTCATTTTATTTCAGCCTTCTGTATAAATCCTCCTTCCCAATATCATTAAGAGACACAGGCCACAAAATACACATCTCATTACAAAAATACATGCTCTTTCTTTAAATTCTCACATTCTGCTTTCATGACACTTGCATGTGTTCATCTCTATCTTTCTTACAGAGTCTTACATATTTGTGATTGGTAACCTATTTTCTAATTCTTATATTGAAATTCACCAGGGGTGCCTGGGTGGCTTAGTGGGTTAAGCTTCTGACCCTTGATTTTGGCTCAGGCCATGATCTCATGGTTCATGAGTTCAAGCCCTGCATCAGGCTCTGTGCTGACAATATGGAACCTGCTTAAGAATTTCTCTCTCTCTCTCCCAGTCACTATTCTTCCCCTGCTTGTGTTTTCTCTCTCTCAACAAATAAATAACCTTTTTAAAAACATGAAATTAACCAGAAATGTCTTTTTTGCAGATTTTATACTTTTTCCTCTTATACCTTTGTCTGTCTGTCCATCCCTCCATCCAACCATCCATCCTACCACAAATTCATTGAGTCTACCTTTAACAGATTTCATTATCAGTTTATATATATTTTTTTAATTGCTCAAAAAAATTCTGCAGGGAAAACAGTAGTACTGATAAATTTAAAAAGCTATCTGCTTTGGAGAAGGCTGGGAAGAAGGCAGAGTAAGAGGAGCCTAAGCTCACCTTGTCCCACAGATACAAATAGATAACACTCACATCAGTGTAAACAACCCAGGAAATGACCTGAAGACTGGCAGAACAAACTCCACAACTAAAGGTAGAAAAGAAGCCACACTGAACAGGGCTGGAAGGGCAGAGATGCAGTCGGAGAGGCTGGGGGGATAAAGGGGCCGCAGCCATCCACTGGGGGAAGGGAGCCATGGATACAGAGCAGGGAGAGAAACAGGCTATCGCACCGGGGAGCCCACGTGGGTAGGACAAATCCCCATAACATTTGGCTTTGAAAACAACAGGAGCCAAATTTCATGAGTTCTCACAACCACTGGGACTTAATGCCTAGAATTTTTAAATCATGGGTTCAGTTCTGGGAGAGGCTAGAGGGTAAGAAGAAATTGGGTCCCCATCCTTAAAGAGACAGCATGACAAACAGCCCATAGAGATACAAGGTAGAAGCACCAATTTGCATAATGCCTGGAACATACGGGAAGGAGAGTAGATTACTCATTTGGGAGCATGTCCTGGAGGGGTAGGGTTCACTGAAGGACTTCTCCAGAAACACAGGAGCTGGCAGGTGCCATTCGCCTCCACTGCCTCACAGCATAAACACATGGCCACCTGTGAGAACCACCATGGCAGTAACATGCGCTACCTACTTGCTCATACCAAGCCCCACTGTGCTTTCTTGGATCCGCCCTGTCTGGTCTCGCTTGCCTCAGTCCTGGCACCGTGGGCCCCCTCTCCCAGAAGACTGGTGCAAACTTTGCCAACACTGCATCTCCCAACTGGCATGATTTGCAGAGCCTGAGTCCCAGCAGCGGCAGCAGCAGGTCTCACTTCATGAGCTGACTGACATAGGACTTTCTAAAACTGTGTGCCCCACCCTGGGCAGGGACCCAACCCTACCTACAGCAGGAAAAGAGAGCATTTGCAGGCTCCTGGAACAAAGGAAAAAGCAGCCAGGATACAACAGCAGGGCTCACACAACACACATAGGAAGCCCCCCAAAGCACCAGGTTCTGGTGAACAGGGGACCCTGCACTTGAAGGGCCTGAGGGACCTCTTCTCCATAAGGCCCCTACTCCCAGCAGGAGACACAGCTGACTGTCCTAACACAGAGAAACAGGCACAGAGAGTTCAACAAAATCAGGAGACAGAGGAGGATGTCCCAAATAAAGAATGGGACAAACCCACAGCAAAAGACCTAAGTGAAACAGAGATAAGTGATATGCCTGATAGTGAATTTAAAATAATGATCATAAAAATGCTCACTGGACTGGAGGAAAGAGTGGAGGACATCAGTGAGAGCCTTAACAAAGAGAAAAGAACCAATCAGAGATGAAGAACACTATAATGAAATTCAAAATACACTTGATGGAATAAATAGGAGGCCAGAAGAAGGGGAATGAATTAGTGATTTGGAAGACAGAGTAATGGAAAGTAATCAAGCTGAGCAGGTGAGAGAAAAAAATATATATACCAAATGAAAATAGATGTAGAGAACTCAGCGACTCCCATCAAGTGTAACATACACGTTATAAGGATCCCAGAAGACAAAAAAGAGAAAAGGGGGGCAGAAAATTTATTTGAGTAAATAATAGCTGAAAACGTCTCTAATCTGGGAAAGGAAACAGACATCCAGATCCAGGAGGCATAGAAATCCCCTAACAAAATCCACCCAAGGAGGTCCACCCCAAGACACATATAATTAAAATGGCAAAAAGTATTGATAGAGAATTCTAAAAGCAGGAAGAGAAAAGAAGATCGTTACATAGAAGGGAAACTCCATAAGGCTATCAATGGATTTTTTAGCAGAAACTGCTGGCCAGAAAGGAGTAGCATGACATAAAGTGCTAAAAGGAAAAAAAAAAAACCTGCAGCCAAGAATACTGTATCCAGCAAGACTGTCATTCAGAATAGAGGGAAAGATAGTATTTCTTAGAGAAACAAAAGCTAAAGGAGTTCATGGCCACTAAATGAATCCTCCAAAAAAAAAAAAAAAAAAAAGGCTAAAAGAGACTCTCTGAGTGAAAAGGAAAGACCATAAGTAAGAGTCATAAAAGTGGGACACACAAAAGCATTAAAACAAGTATATCTGTAAAAATCAGCCAAGAGATTACCAAAATAAAACAATGTAAAATATGACACCATATACCTAAAATGTTGGGGGTGAGTAAAGAATGGGTTCAAACTTGAATGACCATCAACTTAATATAGACTGCCATGGGCAGAAGCTGTTATATACAAACCTAATGGTAACCAGAAATCAAAAATCAGTAATAGAAATGCAAAAAATAAAGGAATCCAAAAACATCACTAAAGAAAGCTATCAAGCCATGAAGGAGAGCAGAGCAAGAGAAGAATCAGAGGACTACAAGAACAACCACATACCAGTACCAAAATGGCAATATATACATATTTATCAATAATTACTTTAAATGTAAATGGACTAATGCTCCAATCAAAAGACATAGGGTGTGAGGATGGATTAAAAACAAGACCCATCTATATGCTGCCTACAAGAGACTTATGTCACACCTAAAGACAAACAGATTGAGAGTAAGGGGATGGGGAAACCTTTATCACGCAAATGAATGTTTAAAGAACGAGGGGTATCAATACTTACCTGGGACAAAACAGACTTTAAAACAATGACTGTAACAAGAGACAAAGAAGGGCACTATAACAATAAAGGAGATAGTATCACAAGGAGATATAACAACGGCTTTTATAAAAGCAGTAATCCCATCCATGAGGGTTCTACTCACAGGACCCAATCACCTCCCAAAGGCCCCACCTTCTCATACCATCACCTGGATGGTTAGAATTTCAATGAATGAATTTGGGAGGGCTATAAACATTTAGACCATAGCCTTACTCATTGCTCTTTATTATTTATTTATCAGATGTTATTTATTCAATTATGACAAATCATATCCTTTCAAAAAGGATACTCTGAGGGTTCTCAGCCTGAATAAGTAGGAAGGAACCAGAGAATACTGGTGTACATTCTGGCAACAGAGACCCCCATCTTTCTGGCAGAAAGATCCCTCTGCCCTCCTCGGTTTGTCTCCTCACGTGGATAAGCGGTGCCTCACAATCATGAATTGCTCCTGAGTCCTCTCCAAGGCAGAATGTTCCTCACAGATGTACGAGGCTGCCATCTCTCTCTGAGTGTGAATTCCATAACACTTGGCTATGATTATTGGCAAAGAAAAAACGGAACACATCACTAAATGCACAGCCGTGCTGGTCAGTCTGGATGCATTCCCATTCTTTCCCTCAGCGCAGGGGGTGTGAACGTGAAGAATTGGTTATCGATGTGGGTTTAGAAAGCTGCCTCCACCCCCACTATGAGCATAGTCACCCCACAGGGGCCTAACTCAAGAGGTTCAGGTCTCTGCAAAATACTGTCAAGTGCGTCTTCTCTTTCAAAATGAGTAAAACTTAGGCAGGTAGGAGAGAGATTTCAGAGCCCTCGTAGCCGCTAAATGTCAGAGCTGAAAGCCTGACATTGCCCTCCCCTCCTGGCCCTAAATAAGCTGTTCACCTGCCTAAGAAAAATACTGGCTTTGGAGGCAACTCTCAGAGTTCACCTAATGATGAAGGTTAGTACTGTGGTAGGTTGGATGGAAGTTTTGAAATCCCTAATTGATTTACACGTAAGCTTTTCCTTAAAGATTTTGTTTATTTTACCTAAAGATGTACACACCTCTTTTTTTATGAACGATTTAAAATGTAGTATGTATACACCTGGGAGAGAGAAGTCAATACCAAGCTAGAAATTGTTGGGTTTTTTTAAACATTAAGTATTTACTCTCCATTCAAAACATTCATATGCACCTGCTATGTACCATAAACCGTCCAGGTGTGGCCAGGACACAAATAAGAAAAAGATTTAATCATTGTCTCAAAGGAGATTTTAGTGTAATGAAGGTGTATCTGTCATTTGCTGCCATGGTAATGCTGTGTAACAAGTCACGCCACAATCAGGGTGTTAGCTTACACATCTCCGGTTCACCTGGACATTGGCTGACCCCAGCTAGGTTTGGTTGACCTTGGTTCTAAGTGGCAAGTTTCAGCTAGTCCTGTACTCTCCTTGGGCCTCTCCCCACCCTAAGAGCAGTGGACTAGCCAGACATGTGCCTCTCATTGAGCACATCTCATCTCCTTATATTCACTGGGCAAAGCAAGTCACATGGCCAAGTCCAGTGTCCCTGGATGGAGCAAATACACTGTTCCCTAGAAGGAACTTCAGAGTCACATCACAAAGACACATGGCTGTAGAGAGAGATGCAACATTGAGAAAAATAATACAGTCAAGCACATCAGTTTGTGCCTAAACTCAACTGCCTAATGACAAAGGATGGGGATGTGAATAGGGAAAGGGATTAATTACATCTCAATGACTTTAGGAAAATGTTTTTAGGGGAGGTGGCATTTGTACTTAGTATTTCAAGAGGCAGGCAAGGGGAGAAGTGGGGGCAAGCAGTAGTTCAGAGATCCTCTACGAGCAAAGTCATGGACATGTGTAGGACATTTTCAGTGTTAGGTTGTAAAGAAATAAGTGGAAAGAAAACATGATAGAAGCAGATAAAGGACACCAGTAGTAAAACTACAGACCAACACTCAGTAGAGATTCTGGTGTCAGAAGTCCCTGTGTCCTGTGTTATCACTGGAAGTTCTTTGAAAAAACAAATGTTTCAAAATTCCCAACTTATGAAATGTGGAAAAGCAAAGAGGATAGAGTTTTTGTTTAAGTCTTTGGAACTGGAATTAGAGCTAGAAATACCTTAGCAATCATCTAGCCCAGCTCACTTATTTCACAGACTAAGAAATGTATGTTTTGGAGATGAATACACTGCGTGTGTGTGTGTGTGTGTGTGTGTGTGTGTGTGTGTGTGTGTGAAATATATAAACATTAGAGAGACAGAATAAATGTCATCCTAAATAAATCTATCCAGCTATATATGTAAACTGTGTGATAAATAAATATATTTATATAGAAACTAAATTAGTTCATATAGATAGAGCTATCAAGGTGGGGGGCATGAAATGAGCAGACTTCTTAAAGTGGTATTCTCAAGAACTCTTAATCCTTCAAAAACTTAAAAACCACTTTTATCCTCATGAAGTGGCCATTCTGGTTGCAGGGAACAGAATACAAAACACATCATTCAAATGCCAAAGACAGTAGGTAATAAGGAAAAATATATATGGCCACAGGTAGTCAAGGCCTGGAAATACTATTTGAAATGCCTGGTCTAATGGAGGACGTAGGGTGGCTGCTCAGACCCCTGGCTGAGTTTGGGGTACCATTATCAAAAGATGGGGGCCCGGAGACTAGAGGACCGGCCAGGGCGAAGGCAGCAATGTTCTGTATATCCATTGGCCAGTCTTCCTCTCCTCTGAAACTCGTTCCTTCATCTGTAGACCGAACATAATTATCTGCCTGACCGAAATGTAATTAGTAAAGGAAAGGAGTTTGTGTTCATAATATGTGAGATTTCTTCCCAGAATAGAAATAATGAAACTTTGAAGTTGTGCCCTTTAGATAATCACCATTGATGTAGATCAGAAGTCAGCAAACTCTGCCCCTCAGGTCAAATCCAGCTGGTCTGTTTTTATAAAACAAGTTTTATTGAAACAGCCACCCCTGTTTGTTTACATATTGTTTATGGCAGCCTTTGCACTCCAGTGGCACGGTTGATTAACTGCAATAGACAGATCCCTCGTGGCCTGCAGTGCCTCAGACATTCCATCGCCGGCCCTTCCCAGAAAAGGTTGCCCACCCCTCCTGTAGATGACGGAGGATGAGCCTTTTTCTGCAGTGGGTGAAAGGTGCAAGCGCTTCTGCTTCCGGTGATGGATTCGGCGGGGGTGTGCCCAGGATGGATATCGGTGGAATGAGTGTGCCAGCCCTGGCCTCCTTCCCTGGGCTCCGCTCCGGCCCTCCTTAACCCTTTGCTCTCTGTCCTTTGCCAGACTCCGACCTGAGCATGCGCACACTGAGCACGCCCAGCCCAGCCCTGATATGTCCGCCGAACCTGCCCGGATTTCAGAATGGAAGGGGCTCGTCCACCTCCTCGTCGTCCATCACCGGGGAGACGGTGGCCATGGTGCACTCCCCGCCCCCGACCCGCCTCACCCACCCGCTCATCCGGCTCGCCTCCAGACCCCAGAAGGAGCAGGCCAGCATCGAGCGGCTCCCGGACCAGTGCATGGTGCAGATCTTCTCCTTCCTGCCCACCAACCAGCTGTGCCGCTGCGCGCGCGTGTGCCGCCGCTGGTACAACCTGGCCTGGGACCCGCGGCTCTGGAGGACTATCCGCCTGACGGGCGAGACCATCAACGTGGACCGCGCGCTCAAGGTGCTGACCCGCAGGCTGTGTCAGGACACACCCAACGTCTGTCTCATGCTGGAAACCGTAACTGTCAGTGGCTGCAGGCGGCTCACGGACCGAGGGCTTTACACCATCGCCCAGTGCTGCCCGGAGCTGAGGCGCCTGGAGGTCTCGGGCTGTTACAATATCTCCAACGAGGCGGTCTTCGACGTGGTGTCCCTGTGCCCCAACCTCGAGCACCTGGATGTGTCAGGTAAATGGCAGCTGACCTCCCTTGCCCCATCCCAGAGCAGTGGACCGGCACTGCTGCCTGGAGGAGGTTCCCTTCCCCCAGAGCCGTTAGAGACAGAGGGTGGGCAGCAAGGAGGCTGACTCTTCCAGAGAAACTGTCCTATGTAATCATGACCCCAGGAGGCCAGAGGTACCCCTTTCATCAAACAATGCCAACTTCTTTTTTTTTTTTTTTAATTTTTTTAATGTTTATTTATTTGAGAGAGAGAGAAACAGAGCATGAGCAGAGGAGGGGCAGAGAGAGAGGGAGGTACGGAATCCGTAGCAGGCTCCAGGCTCCCAGCCGTAGAGCCCAAGGCGGGGCTCGAACCCATGAACCGTGAGATCATGGCCTGAGTGGAAGTCTGACACTTAACCGACTGAACCACCCAGGCGCCCCAAACAATGCCAGTTTCTTAAAGGCCAAAGAGTCACCTTTTTGTCTGGCAATTAAGTTAGTATGACTTTTAAGTGTGTCCTTCCTCCCCATAGCTGTCACTTAATGTCAGAGCAACAGTAGACAACGGGAACCAAGTATCTAACTCAAAGGTTAGCTTAGATGCCACTGTGTGCCCACTAGTTATAATTCCACGGAGCCCGAGAGCTGTGTCTAAGCTGACTGTGTGCTTTGGACTGTGCTCAGATTTGCTTGCCATTTTTGCCGACACTGGGGAAAATCCATTCTGTCCAAGTGTCTCCTTGTATTTCACCCCCACTCTCCTCACCCTTGGGTTGATTTTGTATTTTTTTTAAAGCAATATTCTCAATTACCTAGTGCAAGGATAAGGCCCATCAAGGGAAGCCTTTAGATCTTTTTAAAATTGAAGGAAATCCCAGCATAGTTGCTTTGCTTGAAAACCTCTCTCAGGCAGGAAGAATTAAAACCCAGACTCACACTTTGGCGCCAGACTCGGATCCAGCCGGACTAACAGCCTTTCTTTATCTCATTCACTGCCCAGTCAAAAGGCCAGCATTTGAGAGGCTGAAATGTGTAAGATGCCTCAGGGAGTTAAAGAAACCAACAGCCTGAGCCACAACTTAGGGATGGTTGGGGAGGGGTCAAGAAGTAAAAACCCTGGTGACAGGCGAATAAACAGAATTTGGGATTTACAAGCATCTGAGGGAAATGATACCCTCAAACAAATCTGAAGGAAAAGTCCGCTCTCTGAGTCTGCTCCCTCTTTCAAAAGCCGACATCTGAAAATATTTCAGATGACAGTCAATTATTTTTCGCAGATTCTTTCCCTTGGTGGAAAGCAACTCGTTTCTCCCCTCCTTCTGCTGGCTTCAGGACAAAACCATAGTAACCGTACATTAAGTTAGTCCTGAGCAGCTGCTGGCATAAAGAAGCAGGAAACAAAGAGGTTCTCTTACGTTTTTCCTCCAAGGAATTCTGGAAAGAGAAAGCACTGTGATGTGGTGGAGACTGCTTTCAAGACTCTGTGATTTGGGACAGTTCACAGCTTTCTCTAGATGTGTTTCCTCTTCAGTTAAAAAAAAAAAAAAAAAAAAAAAACTAAGGAATTGGTTTCTTGAACATGCTAAGATTCTGAACATTGTGAACCTATTTTTTAGACACCGCATTTCCTTTCTCTTCGAAAATCAGATTAGAAAAGGCCTTGTTTTCGGAATCCCCATCTTTGTTTAAGGTGCTCCCCACGCACCCTGCCTACAGGCTGCAAATATTGTGTCCTCCGTCTCTTTTGGAGTTCTTTTGAAATCCAGGAATGTAGAAACTACTTTGGGAATGGAAATCCCTGGGCTTCTAACTGAGTGAGTAGATCCTGCTTCACCCTGTTGACTAACCATTATGGAAGCCACCATGCCCTTCTTCTATATCACCCTCATTTGCAGAGCCTGGTATATTTGTGGTTTTCTCACATGCCTCTCAGTGACCCCCTGAGATCTATATAGAGGTTATATACATGAGGGAATCTCTAACTCACCAAGTTAAGAGCACTGAATTCCAGCTATGGGGGGGGGGGGGGGGTCCAAATGGCGCCCTCCAGTTCTGAGGGAATCTGACAAAATTATGTTGATACTGGGAGAAGCCAGAGGACTCCCAGAGGTGGTTTCACTATGCCTTGCTCCCTTTGGTTTTCAAGCTGACCTTCTCATTGGCGCTAAACTTGACTTTGCAAGATTCATCGCTGATCTAGAGCTTAATTCCCCCAAAGGACGTGAGACTTCCTCTCTTGTCCCTAGCGTGCCCCTCTTAAAAGCTGTCTTTTTGGGGCGCCTGGGTGGCTCAGTCGGTTAAGCATCCAACTTTGGCTCAGGTCATGATCTCACGGTTCATGGGTTCAAGCCCCGCATCGGGCTCTGTGCTGACTGCCAGCCCAGAGCCTGGAGCCTGTTTCCGATTCTGTGTCTCCTTCTCTCTCTGACCCTCCCCCACTCACACTGTCTCTCTCTCTCAAAAAAAAAAAAAGCTATCTTTTCAAGTCATTGAAACTTACTATTACTAGTTGTAGGGTTTTGTCATTGTCACATATTACCTTATATTAATTTTTAGTCTGGGTTCTTCAAAGAAACAGTGTGTGCGTGTGTGCGTGTATGTGTGTGTGTGTGTGTGTGTGTGTTTGCCATCTGCAAACAAGAAACCCAGGAAAACTTGAGGTGCAGCTGAGTCCAAGACCAAATGCCTGAGAACCAGGGATGCTGATGGTGTTAAGTGTCAGTTCAAAGGCAGGAGAAGACCAATGTGTCAGTTCTAACAGTGAAGCAGAGAAAGTTAATTCTCGATTCCTCCACCTTTTGGTCTATTCGGGCCCTCAACAGATTGGATGATGCCCCTCCACATTGGGGAGAGCAGTCCACTTCACTGAGTCCACTGATTCAGATGTTAATGTTACCCAGAAATGGGTTCACAGGTGCCCCCAGAAAGGTTTAGCCAAATGTCTTGGCACCTTGTCATCTACTCAAATGGACACAAAATTAACTGTCACAGTTAATAACATCTTTGAACATCAGTGGAACATGGTAAAGCCAACCAATTTTCAAAGTGTAAAATATTGTCATTATTACAAATGAAACTGCTTCAAAGGGTTCTCTTACAGCTGGAGACCTGGAGTCCTCCTTACTTTTCCTTTCCTGATCTTTTACTTTGAACCAGTACAATCCTGTGCAGGTGTTTCTACCTACCCGGTACCGTGATTCTTCTGTCCCCTCCCCTCTACCTGCTGCCACGATGCGCAAGTCACTAACCAGCCTCCTTATATTCATCTTGACCTACCGTCCACACAACCAACCTCCAGAGGGATTTTTTTTTTTCAAATAACAAGTCAAATCATACATTTTCCTGCCTAAAATTCCCAACTGCTCCCCATAATCTCCAGGAAGATTTCAAGTTCTTCAGAAAAGCATATATGGCCCTTCAAGAGCTCCAAACACATCACATCACATGGTGCATATTGGGATGTGTGGACACTTCTCTGGCTTACATGCTATTCCCTCATCTGTCCCCTGTCCGTCCCCAACAACCCTCTTAACAGACTTCTCATTGGTCAAGCTCTAGTGCAAGTTATCACCTAAGTAAAGCCTTCCCTGCCTGATGTCCACTAAGTTAAGTGTTTCCTCTCAGGTCGTTGCCTTTTGAGTACAGGCAGGGAAAGCATCACTGGGTTTTGCAATTGAGTATTTGTACATTCACAGATTCCTTTCTCCCAATTCATTATAAGCTTTCTGAGGGCAAAAATGAGGCATGTTTTGTCTTTGCACATAATGATACTATAGTTATGTGAACTTATGAATGTCAAGGGTTTTTTTTAATTTTTTTATGTTTTACTTATTTCTGAGAGAGGGAGAGAGAGAGAGAGAGAGAGAGAGCGAGCGAGCGAGCAGGGGAGAGACAGAGAGAGAGGGAGATACAGAATCCGAAACAGGCTCCAGTCTCTGAGCTAGCTGTCAGCACAGAGCCCGACGTGGGACTCGAACCCTTGAACTGTGAGATCATGACCTGAGTCGAAGTCAGATGTTTAACCGACTGAGTCACCCAGGCACCCCTGAATGTCAAAGTCTTAAATGGTCATCTTGACTTCTAAAAGGTTCACACAAAGTTGCCATTGGCTAATACTCTATAAATACACATTTAGGAATCTATAGTGGCTAAAACTTCTTTATCAGTAGAAATGGTTTGGTTGGCAAATTAATAAATATCAATGGTTAATATAAATATTAAATATTTAAGTATTAAATAAACACATATGCCCTGCCAAAAACCATTAGTAGTAGTAAGCACACAGTAAGTCATCATGGATGTCACTGTTTTTTGGATTGTCATTGTTAGAAATGTGCTTGGAAGCCAGTACTTGGTCTTCGTTGACTTTGCCATCTTCTGTCCCAGCGAAGATAGAGGTATTACCCCAATAATGAGAGGAAGTGTTAATAAAGATGATGTTTGTGAAAGTGGAACCAAATCTGGAATTGACTGAAGAAATCCCAGAGATTTGTTCAACCTATATTGTTCACTTCCTATTGAGTAATTTCCATACTCCTTACCCTGAGTATTAGGGCAGACCCCATAATCTGATCCCAGGGGGCTATTCCTATCTTAGTTCCCATTAAATCCTTTCAGAAACCCTGCATTCCACCCTATGGAAACTCCTCACAAACCCTCTGCCCCCATGCTTTCTTGTCTCTCTTATTTGCTGGTGCTTTTACTTAGTACCTGAGCTCCATATTGTGTAACCAAATTGTTTCCCTCTGCCAAGAACCCCCTTATAGATAATCACCACTTCGGAGTCTCCCCATTCCTCAGTATCTAAATGTTCACTTCGGGCTGACACATCTACATGAAATCTCTCATACAATTCATCAATTTCATGCTCTATCCTAGTCATTTCTTTCCTCCTCTCCTATAACTGAACCGTGGGTCAGGAAACGTTCCCTAGTCTGACTGTACAAGTCTCATAATCTTACTGAGTGTGAGATGCCTCATCTTTAGAAAGTAAAGGTTAGGGGCACCTGGGTGGCTCAGTCAGTTAAGTGTCGGATTTCGGCTCAGGTCATGATCTCATGGTTGATGGGTTTGAGCCCCGCGTCGGGCTCTGTGCTGACAGCTAGCTCAGAGCTTCTGTATCTCCCACTCTCTCTGACCCTCCTCTGCTCATGCTCTCTCTCTCTCTCTCTCTCTCTCTCAGAAATAAATAAAACATTGAAAAAAATTTTTTAAATAAAAAATTTTAAAAATAAAAAGTAAAGGTTAATTGGGATGATTTCTAGGTTGTCTGCATCTCTGTAATGTATGAATGCATGAACTAACCACAGACGGTACCCACTGAGCCATGGACCAATTTATTTTCCTCTCAAGCCAACCTTAACAAATGTGTAGGAATTAAGGCTGAAGTTCAAATTTAAAATTATTGATCTAACATAATACAAGCATATCAAAATAGTGTCTTCACCAAAACTGAGCTTAACCAGTACTTCATTAAACTGGGGACGAGTCCATTTCAAACACGAGGCATATACTTCCCTGAATCAAACATAATATCCTTCCTGGAGTGCATCCTATTTTACTAGATATTAAAAAAAGGAAAAAAAGAAAAAGAATGAAACTAGCACTAGGAGTTTAGGAGCAAAGGTTGTCATATGCTCTTGAAAACCGAAGTGCTTTCTCAGGCATCACAGATGGGAAAACCACTACTATGGACATATAAATTCAGTATAAACAAGATTACAGTTGCTCTAAACAAAAAAAAAAAAAAAAAATTTCAAAGCAAAGGAAGATTTCAAAGCTAAAGTTGCGGGGCACCAACCACCTTCCGCACAACCACAGAGGCTACCGGAGGAGAGTGAACAGCCTGACGAGTCACAGCTTTGTTCTCCAGCCCTGGACTGTATGCTGTACTCCTTCCTGAAATTCTTTGACTTGGTAGCACTTGGCTTTTGAACCTCATTATTCCCAGGACCTGAATTTTATAAGAGTTTCCTGGGCAGCCTGCCCAGATATGGGAGGAAAGTCCCCATTAGCACTATTATGTCACCACTTGGGAGCTTGGATATTGCTTGAGCAGCCAGAGCACGGAGGTGCCGGAGGTGAAGCACCTGGCTTTGGAATTGCCAGAAGGATTCCGGACAAGCACAGAGAAAATGAAAAATATATATGCACTTTATGTAGTGGGATGAAATATATGTACATACACACTTACTTATGCTATATATCAATGGCATATCATTTATATTTATATACTAAGACTGTACTGTAATATACATATGTAAATGTGTACAGTATATTTTATATTTTTATGTATATTTATATATTAATATATAGTGAACTGAAATATATAACAAAATGAGTGTTTCATATATAATTATATATAATATGACATATACAATGTATCATTTATACACGTATTCTTAGGGTAAGAGTAGCTAGAAATAATGTTTAGAGAGAAATCTAAAGACATCTTCCAATTGTGTGAAGAAGGGCAGAGTATTAAAGGACTTTACAGATCTAAAAATACCAAATCTTCCTAAGCATTAATTTCCTTGTCAGTAAAATGGATCAAGAATCAGGTAAGAATATGTTTATAAAAGCATTCTGTAAACTATATAATACAAATAAAAGGCATCATAATTAACTATAAAATGGACAAGTGTTTTACAACATAAATATATATCAGCCATGGCCAAAGTCCTGAGGACATTTAAGTGTTAGAATTTAAATTATCCTAAGTGGGGCAAAATTACCCTAGATCAAGGTCCACAAGTATTTCCTAGAGACTTACATAGGCTTCATGGGCCAAGAAGTAAAATCATATATATTTTGTGCATACTTACCTACAGAGAGAAAATTCCTCACCCCACCCCCAGTTTGACTGGGGTGGGCCTCCCATGTGCTGGGCATGCTTTATCCCTAATTTCCATCTGCCAGAGATATTCTAGATATGAAAGCACTGGCCTGAGGAGAAGGGTCTGGCTAGTGTGTGGGAAGAGGAGGGAAGTACTGTGGACTGAAAGCCTATCTCCCCCAAACCCATGTTGAAACCCTAGCCCTCAGTGTGATGGTATGAAGAGCCAGGGCCTTTGGGAAGACCAGGCTTAGGTGAGGTCATGAGGGTAGAGCTCCTGTGACAAGATTAGTGCCTTTATAACAGACTGAAGAACTTGCTCTCCTTCTTTCTACAACGTGAGCAAACAGCAAGAAAGCAGCTGTCTACAAGAGGGTTCTCATCAGGAATCAGGCACTGAATTGGCTGGCACCTTGATCTTGGACTTCTCAGCCTCCAAACTATGAGAAAGAAATATTTGTTGTCTGAAAACAACTAAAATTGTCCTCTCTGATCTTCCTATGGAAGGCTCTGTTCACTCCATAAATCACCCATTCATTCATTCAGCAGATACTTAGTGAACACCAGCTATGAACCAGGGATGAGGGGTATAGCTGTTAACAGCCAAGGGTCCCTTTCCTGAGGAACTTACGTTCCAGAATGAGGAAAGCAAATACATAAGTGAACAGATAAATGCATCATGCCACAAAGTGATAGAAAGTGTTGAAAATAAATGGGAGTCAAACCAGGGGTACCACTTGATAAAGGGTGATTGGGAAAGAATTGTCCAATCAGTGTTCATTTGCTCGGGGGCCCAAGAAAACGGGGGATGGCCCACGGGCAACCTGGAGAAGCCCTGTACGATGCAAAGACATTGAGGCAGGAAGGCAGCTGAGGTGTCTGGGAACCAGCGAGGAGGCCAGTGAAGCAGAGGAGTGGCGGTAAGAGATGAAGTCAGAGAGCACAGGGGTGTGGGTTCTCAGAGGCCCCCTTAGACTTGAGATTTCACAAGTGCCATGGGTGGTGTCCAGAGCCTTTGTGTGAAGTGACATGATTACAGTTCTGTTTTTCAGGACAGCGGCTCTGAGAACAGACAGTTGGGAGAAAAAAGGCAGGGCAGGGAGACTGGTTGGTTGAGTGGCTAGAGCAATAATCCAGGTGACACAGTTGTTCTTTGACCAAAGAGGGTTGACTAGAGTCTCCACGTGGTCATCTTATAATTAGAGTAATAATTATGTGTATTTCCCTGGAGTTTCCAAGTACCGCTGTGCCCATCATCTCACTGCATCCTCAGTATATCCCTACGGTATAGGCACATCAGCTACTCATGCTCACTGCATAGAGGAGAAGCTTGAGACATGAAAGTTAGGCCTCCTGCCTGCGGCCATAAAAAGGGAGACCAGAACCAGCTGTGACTCCCAAGCGAGCACTCTTTCTGCCAAACCAAGGTCACGGCCAACCCTTCCTGCATTATCTCACCTCTTTGACCACAGAGCTACCAGATCACTGCGGTCTGACAAATAGCCCTTATTGAGCTTCCGGAACTTTCCTGGCCCAGGGCACATGTTTTACAAGCACTGTCTCAGTTAGCCTTCACAGCCATCTTTCAGGGAACATGGCGTCCCGTTTTAAGACAAAGTAAGTACCAGGGCCACTAGTGATGGATGTGGAATTGAAACCGCAGTCCTTCCGATTCAAAAGCCCGGGAAGCCTCTGAAACCCAGAAAACCAAAGGAGTTAAATGATCAGACGAACACGGAGAACCCATTCTTGCTTCCCTTCTCCGCAGGGGCCAAAAGAGGGGAAGGTTAACACCCCGGCAGCGCCCGTTGGTTGCGGGGTGGGGAGTAGGAATCCGCCACGCACCCCCTTTGCAGAGGGGCTGTGGGGGGGGGGGCTCCCCTCCCCTCCCCCTCCCGCGTTCTCGGAGGTGCTCTGAGCATGTGTTCTGTCTCTCCGTGTAGGGTGCTCCAAAGTGACCTGCATCAGCTTGACCCGGGAGGCCTCCATTAAACTGTCCCCCTTGCATGGCAAACAGATCTCCATCCGCTACCTGGACATGACGGACTGCTTCGTGCTCGAGGACGAGGGCCTGCACACCATCGCCGCGCACTGCACGCAGCTCACGCACCTGTACCTGCGCCGCTGCGTGCGCCTCACCGACGAGGGCCTGCGCTACCTGATGATCTACTGCGCCTCCATCAAGGAGCTGAGCGTCAGCGACTGCCGCTTCGTCAGCGACTTCGGCCTGCGCGAGATCGCCAAGCTGGAGGCGCGCCTGCGGTACCTGAGCATCGCGCACTGCGGCCGCGTCACCGACGTGGGCATCCGCTACGTGGCCAAGTACTGCGGCAAGCTGCGCTACCTCAACGCGCGGGGCTGCGAGGGCATCACGGACCACGGCGTGGAGTACCTGGCCAAGAACTGCGCCAAGCTCAAGTCCCTGGACATCGGCAAGTGCCCGCTGGTGTCCGACACGGGCCTCGAGTGCCTGGCCCTGAACTGCTTCAACCTCAAGCGGCTCAGCCTCAAGTCCTGCGAGAGCATCACGGGCCAGGGCCTGCAGATCGTGGCGGCCAACTGCTTCGACCTGCAGATGCTCAACGTGCAGGACTGCGAGGTGTCCGTGGAGGCGCTGCGCTTCGTGAAGCGCCACTGCAAGCGCTGCGTCATCGAGCACAGCAACCCCGCCTTCTTCTGAGCGCGCGCCGCGCGCGGACCCCGCGGACCGTGTTCCGAGAAGCAGCGGATGTCGCTCGCGACAGCCCTTCCCGGAAGGTCCTTGGGAACCCGGCTTTTCTTTCTCCCCAGGTCTCGTGGGCCAGCGAGGGGGTCAAGGAAAGGAAGGGGGAGCCGGGCTGGGGGAGGGGGGCGAAGTTCTGTTACAGCGAACTGGTCATGTGGTCGGGTCATTCGTAGGCAGCGTCTCGTTCCCGCCCCCCCCCCGCCCCCCCAGAGGTGCGCCTCGGAAAGGTGGCGGCGGTGTGTTTGAGGACGCCTCTTTCTCGGTCTCTCTGCCCCTGGCCACATCCCAGGTTTCTACGCACACGCCCCGTGCTCCCGCCCCCGCCCCCACCCCGCCCTAGCCAGCAGCAACCGCAGATCATCAGAAGAGTGATGCTCTCCAGACCTCCTCCCCCTGAAACTGCTTGACTGGCCTAAGGCCGACCCGTCCATCCCACACCCGAGCAAATTCTTGTTCAATAAATGTCATAGCACCTGGTATATACAAAGTGCTAACAACCCTTGTTTTAAAGAATCACTTGTCCAGGCAGCTGTGTGCAGGGCGGGGGAGGGGGGGGAGACTGCATTCTTCCCCGAGCACAGTCACTAAAGAGCTGTGTGA
Source organism: Hyaena hyaena (assembly GCF_003009895.1). Taxonomy (NCBI): domain Eukaryota; kingdom Metazoa; phylum Chordata; class Mammalia; order Carnivora; family Hyaenidae; genus Hyaena; species Hyaena hyaena. The sequence continues at coordinate 1,603,036 of NW_024080780.1, forward strand.
CTTTGGGCAAGCCGCTTGGCCTCTCTGGGCTTCAGCTTCCAGCACTGAATCAGAGGCCACCCCAGCCCCAGGATCCGCTTCATACCCATTTTAGAACTGAGAGAACACAGATGTCAAAAGGCAGGGGCACCTTGGCAGAGATCATAGGAGGCTTCCCCCTCTTCCAAAGGGGTCGGTTTGCAGAATGCTTTCAGGAGATTCGGCAGTGCCAGCAGGAATGTCCTATATGTCCTTCGCTCCCATCTGAATGTCACTTGAACCCGGTTTATTTTGATGGGAGAGTCGCTTGGGCACCTTCCCTGCCCCGCTAGGAGGACAGTTTCTGTGAGGAGTGCTCCCCACAGCCGTGCCCCCCACACCACCTTATGGAGGCAGTGGGATTCCAACTTACAGCACAGCCCACATCCCCAATCAAGCTGATCTTGCTGAGTGTTTCCAAAGCGGAGGAAGGACCCTCACGAGTTTTAATTAAAACAGTGAGGCGCAAGAGAACATGTGTCTTCTAGGGATTTTCCGCTCCCTCTCGGTGCACCTGCGGCTCGCATCAGGCAGGTCTGCCCCGAAGCCAGCAGGGACAGGCATGTGCTTCTCTCTCGTTCAGATCACATTTCTACTTTTCTCATCTATTTATTTCTTTGTGCGTCCAGACATCATCACATGAAGCCTGTTGGGGTGAAGTCATAAGTGTTTAACTGTGCAGATTGTCACGTCCTGTGCCTTCCCCCGTGGCTATCCAAATGTTCTCTGCCCAAGAATGCACAGCAGACGTTCAGGTGTTTAAATACCGTTCAGTCAAAAATGTCAGGTAAGTGGAAGAAGGAACACATTGATCCGACTTGGGCGCTGGTCCATCAACCAGGCCCTTGGAACAGAACCTGATAATTATTGCCAAGAATGAAATTTGAATGGCCCAAATTTAAATTTGGATGGAAATCCATTTGCTCGCCTCATGTGTGTGAAGTCAGGATGCCAGAAGAAAGTCCGCTGCTCATTTTCATGACATGTAGCTGCCTTTTGTTAATCAACACAGGACTTTTCCCAGATTATTCTCTAGCCACACCTCTCCTTCAGGGCCATTCAAATACTTCTCCATTTCTGTCTCAAAGGCTCCACCACCCCAGCCCAGAACCTCTGCATCTCCAAGCCAAGTATGTAGAATTTGTTTCCCATCAAGCTCACACACAACTCAACAGCTGTACTCCCATTGCAGACTCCCCGTGTTTCTTTGTCTTCTCTTGGGAAGGAGAAGATAGAATGAGGTGGCCTCTGCCCAGGAGGTTTCTTTCATGCATCATATGACATGACCTCCTCTCCAGTCAACATCCTCCACAACTTAGTGTGCAATCAAGACTATGTGCCATGGGGGGACGGGGCGGGGGGAGGGAATGAATTGCTTGGCTGGAAATAGTATCCAGTGATAGTACAGAGTTTAGAGCCATGAATGAGGTGGAAGGTAGCATTCCCATGAACCGTGACTTGTGACCCTGTCTAAAATTTCAGAATTTGAGAGTCAGCAAAGGCTTGTCCCTAACCTTTGGCATTAGGGTCTTCCAAGTGGTATTTTAATACTCTGAGAATAAGAAGGAAGATCCAAAATGGCTCCCTGAACCAGAGAACAGGTGCCCTATGACAAATATCTTTATCACCCTCACCTGACCACATCACCTAAACTGTCTTCCAAACATGAGTCAAAGCTGACTTGCACACTCATTGCCCAGCACGTGCTGTCTTTCCCGGTCTCTCCTTGTCCCCCGTCTTCTCTTCATCCACTTTGTCTCCACTGGGGGTGTGAATCTATGGCAGAGGTCACTGGGGAAATAGCTCAGCAGATTTTTTAGAGACCAAGCACCAGGCCTCGCTAAGAAATCTATCTGTTTTAAAACATCGCTTCCTTCCTGCCTCTGCGAAATTGAATGCTCATTGTTTTGTTTTTTTTTTATTTCTAATGTTCAATCACTGCGTGCTGTATGAATCTAGAAAGCCTTAATTTACTACCACCAAGAAATAAAGCAATATGTTGGTAATTGGGTTAAGCCTCATTTAATACCCTGGCCAGAGGAACGTGGTGTTCAGAGCGGGACACTCAAGGGTGAACAAGAGCCTTCTGCTGAAGTAGAGAACAAGTCAGGTCACTACAGTTTTTGTCCCTTTAAAGCTGCATCCATGATTTGTGTCATTTCCCTTGGTTCAGTGACTTTGGCTGAAAATTAGGAAGTGGTTGAAAAATCATTACCTTCACAGTTTGGTTTAGGTCTTCAATTCCTTAAGCTAAATTCCTGGAGTCAGATGTATTTTGGAATTCATAATTTTTTTTTATATCTAAGGAAGTTACCTGTGGTGTATTTTGGAATACCTCTAGCACAGTCTAGAGCAGCACCCTGAGTCAACATGTTAGTGTTCCATAGCAATAGGTACAAATAGTCACACTACGTAAGATTATTACAGATGTAAATAGCCTTGCATCCATTCAGGTCAGCTTTTGTCACCAAATTAACCTATACTAAACATAATGAAAAATATCTTCTATTCTTTCAGAGGTTTCCAGATTTCAGAACTGTGGACCTGAATGTACTTCCCGTGGCCCTGGTACAAACATTGGAGTAATCTTCAAAAGTATGCTATTGGTTGTTCTAAAGCTTTGAAAAAGTCTTAGAGCATTAAAACCTAGAAGGCCAATATGGCAACTTGATCTAAAAGGAGAAATTATCATCCCGTTGGAAAAAAATAAATACCAAATCTCTACTCGCCCACACCTTTAGATCTGAGAAATCAATAGGGCAGAATGCAAGTACTGATAGATGAATGGCACATTTCAGCCTTAGCAAGTAAAAAGGTTTTAAGAGATAGTGATTTTAAATGTGTTTGTCCTCAGCCTTCCTCACATCCTATGTCAGCTGCTTCCTGACTGTCACATTAACTGATAGCACGGTTAGCTACCTGGGAACATTAAGTTGAGGTAGCCCCATGCGGTTCCCGTCAAGATCCCAGAATAAAGCTAGCAGTAAATGAAATGCATTTGTCCTTGAGGTTCATGACTTCTAAAACTGACATTTGTTCAGAATTAGAAAAAGTCTTCAAGAAACTTGATATCCAAGAGCGTGCAACATGAAACCACACAGATCGGACGTGTTTAAGAGGAAAAGTAAAATGATAAAATTGCTTCCCACGTCTAAGTTTTCACAGAGAAGTCACCGAAAGTAGTACATTTGTTCAAGAGCTAGCAATCATGATTAGTTAAGAAAGACGTTAATTTGAAGAACGGCTTGTTCACACAGATGATCTGTGAAATCAAGTTGGTTTCCCTCTTGCATGCTGTTGGTCAAGTGGTTTCTTTTTGATCCATTCACCAGAAATGGTCCTTAATGTTGCAGGAAAGGGAGACACAGGGGGAAGGGACATGCCTATCACCATCTGTCTGCAGTGGATGCCGATGCTGTCACTGAGACTCCCCCAAACACAGCTCCCCTTGCCCAAAGAGCAACTCAGGCATTTCACTAAGATGAGCACCAGGGGGGGCAAGCTGTTCACCTGGGTGAAAGAAATATTCCCACAGACACTCAGATTGGGGACACCCCATCCTGGATGTACCTGAGATGCGACTATTCCTCCTTTTTTTTTTTTTGCTGGTGCACCATTATCTCCTAAAGCCACCGGTCGATTTTGTAGAGGCTTTCTCCCCACCTTCAAGCCACTGGATCACCTAGGATCTGCTAAAACCACCTGGGATGAAAGAACATCTCCATTTGAGAGCTGGAGGTGGCCCAGTTCCTGTCTGTCACCAGTATTATGTGGCATCTCCAGCAGAGCTATCCGAGGAAATGTCTGCAGCTAGGATGCTGGTCTTGTGAACCACCCAGGAAGGCTCCCTTTAAGCTCTGGATTCTTGCTCAGGTGTTAGCAACCAGCACCATCCAGGTATCAAGGGTGGCCTTGAAGATCATTAAAAACAAAAAAACAAAAAAAGCTTGACCTAAATATTTCCAATCTAGTCATTTCCATACGGTGGAATGGTTCTCTTTGCTGTCATGAGCTACTGGATTTTACACTGATGAGATCAGTATGTCTAAACTCTATTCTGGTCCATGATGATCAACGTGTGATGGAGACAAGAAATTGCAGCCATTCTCCATGAACAGAGGATGCCCAGGGAGTGCCAGTCATTTTCTTCTGAAGGCGCAGACAGTACCCAGCAACTTTCAACCCCTCCAAAGTTTATCAAGCTGGTACTATGATAGGATCTGGGTGGATAAGAGGTCATATCTTTAAGTGGAACCTCAGATCAAATAACTATACTATCATGGAATGAGTTGTAGAAGGGGGATTATAAAAAGGAGAGAGGCAACATCCTTCCATTTATTCATCCAACAAATATTTACTAAGAACTTCACATGTGCCAGACGCTGTGGTAGCACTAAGAGTCTTTCCCTGATTGGGTTTACCCAAGAAGTAATTTTCATCACCCTGTGGAGAGAAGTAAAAACTTAGGGACTCTTCTCGGAGGGGAAGACCCTGGAGCTGGATTTTATAACTCCATCAAGGGGAGCATCACAAGCCATCGTGCACTTGAACATCTAAAACAGCGTACATGGACCCCACTCAGGAACACAGTACTTGATAAGGTTAATGAAGTGATTTCTCCTTACCACAGGTTAACATTATCATAATATTAACTATAGGTTATCTTTGTCATTGCTTTGAGGTATTTATACAGAAAGAGCAAGTTCTGTTCTGTTCTAACATCATCCCACAGATTAACTCCTGGGTACACATACACTTAAACACACACACACACACACACACACACACACACACACACACTATATATATACACTTTAAAGAGTGGGGACATTCTGTAAGACCAACAGAAACATAATTTCTTGGACAAACTCTGAGGAACCTCAAGAAGCTTGACTGTCCTCCCAAATGGCATACACAGTAACAATTCAAGCACGGCCCCATGCCTGTGAACTTACGGTCATGATTTCTCCAGAATCTAGCACAGGGAGAGGATGATAGAAGCCCCCTCCCTCAGTTATCCTTGGATTCTCCAGCCCACATGGGCGCTCTTTGGAACCACTCCAATTGTTACATGTTATTCTGAACGGTCAGAATAATCAAGGCTTCTCAATTTACCATGCCCCTTTATTGCATTTCGGTAATGTCAACAATAAGGGACGGCCCAAGTAAAATTGATTAAGTAGCCATTAAAATTGGCAACAAATGGATTCTGTTTGTAAATTCACTGAGGATGGGTTCTTGGAAACCTCAAACATTACCGGGCTTGTGAATGGGAAATCGTCTGCCAAAGTTAAGGATACACTAAATGACGAAAGCCATCAGGAAATGCACGGGTGGTAGGAAGGTTTTAATTTCTGTGTCACTGCAGTAAGACACAGCCATCCTTGTGGTTGTTCAGGCCCCAAATGTCTTCCAAAGTCTGAGAAGGCATATTAAGTCCATTTCCAGATAAGCATGCGAAAGATAGAGGGAAAGAGAGGATTTCTAACTACAAAGATTAACCAGTCATTAGCACTTCCTCTTTCTCCGGTCTTCGACCACCACTAATGAACACAGCCACCCTCTATAAATAATTTTTTTAATTCCAGGTTTCACATCAATAATGTATTCTTCATGAGTGTTTACCCTGAGAATTTAAACAAACTTATCATGGTCTTTTTCATTTCTGAGAAAGTAGATAACGGGACAAAACTGTCTCAACTGATAAATGGCCTTTCTTGTTTTATCTCCAAGTCTTTCCTTTGGAGATGGAGACCAAAGTAGATATAATTGCCGTTGTAGAATTTGACACTTTTCCTACCTACAGGATAACTACCCTAATGCATTGGATTCAACTGTACAATTCTTCATTTTGCAATCCCTCCCTCTAATAATGGAGAAATGTGAGAAGTGCTGGGTTTTCATGCTCCCTATCCACTTAGGAAAGCCCCTAAAGAGATCATTTTGCTGAACAGATTCCGCTCTGAGTAGAAGAACCAGAGAGGGAGAATTCACACCATTCCTCTCATTCTCATAGGGGCCAATATGCGATTTATGACAGAGTTGATATATATGAATGGTGTCTGCGCCACAAAGGCTTTCCATTAGGAAGTTGGACTGTGAGACTCCAGTTGGCTCTATGTTCATAATTTTAAAATACCCAAAGAATAACAACCACGGATGCACTGGAAGGTTGGAGACCAAAGGCTGTAGATTTAAAGGAAAAAAAAGAGAGAGAGAAAGAGAGAGAGAAGCACTTAAGTAATGAATGACCTCTTGCTCACATAATGAAAACCAGAGTCTCCTCTGGATTTCCAAACTGGCACTGTTTCACTGGTGCCACCGCCTTAGGGCTGCTGTGCGTAATGTTTCTTTTGAAAATAGTGCACACAGGAAAGCGATGGGAAGTACAAACAGTGCCACGGGAGAGCCTTAGCCTCCCTTCCTTTTCAAACTTGTGTTTGATCCCAAATGCACGTGGCAAAATGGTCTTGAAGGTGATCAAGTTCTGTAAGGACTCCTTTTGTGTTTACAAAAAGAAAAGCCACATGCGCTCCAGTGCTGAAGTGTTTTTGTTTTTTTAACTTCGCTCACGCTAACGTCGTTGGCCTTGTGGCTCAGATACCTAATTGCTCGCAGTCAATAGCTTGTTCCGTCCAGGAAGAAAAGTGACCTTTCTTACCCGATTTTCTGAACAATGCAAAGAACTGTATCAGCTGCTCCATAGCAAAGTTCCTCTCCAGGGCTTGGGAGCCCAGTGTTAAACCTTGGAGGTAACTGAAATCCAAGAACTGTCTTGGGAAAATCTGGCTGAAAGTTTCCTTTGGCTGAAACTGAGTCACCGTTGGTACTTCTTATGGTGATAGTGGATGCAAATGTTTAAACTTGTTAAAAGCTTACTCTTTCTTGACTTCAAGTGGGATCGATTTCACGTACCTGTCTCCCTTTTGCATAGCCCTGCCCAGTACGTTTCGTGTGGCAACTGATGAAATATAAATTCAGGTTTGCATTCTCTATTCTTTTTAATCCTGTTTGTTGGGGGTTGTTTTTGTTTTTAGTTGTGCACACAACATGGGTTGGCCACTCTTGTATGGCTGTTGTCAGAGGAGATGTGTCCCTGTGGGGGCCTCTGGTGATTTCAAAGGCCATCTTGGCAACATTACTCAGTGTGGATAGCCCAGTGTCCAACCACAGAGGCCAGCAGAAATCAGAAAATATCACTGCTGGAGCACAAACGTTAATTTTGGTCAGGAACACGGAACGTTTTTGGAGATGATCCTGGAAAAATAAAGAGCCTCAATCTGGAAGACCGCAGAGGTCCACTCTACTCCTGGCAGGTGAATTCCTAACTGTAGGCAGAGACTTAATTACTCTCTAACTATAAACGATAAGTTTAACAAATTTGGAGAGGTTTGAGGGCCAACCAAAAACTTCATGGTCTCTCTGTAGATGTCCGCTCATCACTCATAATCTCCTCCTCTTTTGCGTGAATCTTTCTGCTTGTGCAGCATTTATAATGATAAATTGTGTTCCTGGTAGAATCCAGGAACCCTCAGGTAAATGATGAGTGACAGCAAGTTTTTGAAAACTGTTATAAAAACTACACATAAGTCCTCTAATAGATGTGGTCCAATAATTTCAAACACCACTTAGAGAAATGTGTCAAGGTTCTTTACGACATTTTCTTTCTACCAGAACATCACAGGCACAAGGGATTTGTAGGTATTTTGTCTTGTTTTTAATGCCCAAATATATTCTTCCCATATCTCCAGTAAGGGACTGGAAATACAAATAGCTGAATTTTCAAAACATTGTATTTCATTTTACAAGTATTCCGGCTTCAGTTGGAAGGATTGTAATTAGAGATTTCACATTTCAGTTTGCCTTGTCATGGTAATACCTGCTGGTCCCATTGCATTATAGAACTGAAAAGTAAACCCTTTCCATTTTGTTTGGGTTGTAATGGATGTGATAGACGTGGATCGTGTGGTAGGAAAGCTCTAGATATTGTTGATTGTATTCCAAAATATCATTAGCATAGGAATAACTTACGTCTGCTTCATGTTAATGTCAAGCAGCTAACTTCAGTAGGATTTATGCACATCTGAACACCTAATCCTCCAGAAAACTGCTTTCAGCCACCATCCTTCTGACTTAGCAGAATCAGAATAAAGAGAAGACCCACTTGCAGACCATTTTCCTAATTTTCCTTCCCACTACCCCAATCTGTATTGACTGTTTCCAAATGTCCCTGAATTTACCTTGGTCCAGCATTTGGGATGTCTCCAAGGAGATTTCTAAAATAAATTCTTCATGTCTCCCTCAGCATTTCTCTTGATCTAGAAGTCTCCATGGTAGCAGAACTTCAATCTGGTTTCATACTAAGAAAAAGCCCCACTCTACAGACCCCACAAGAGCAAACACGGAGACACTGACCAACCCTGCCCTGGCACATATTATAGACACAGAGAGGAAAGATTTCCTTTAAATTTTTATAACACACTCAGGTCTGATCAAGTCAATTTATTATCAGATTTGGACTGGACAGTCCTGAATTTGCTTCCTGCCTCTGGCACTGATTTTCTTTGAATGTTTGGAAGTGTTGCGTAATTTCTGTATTAGGGGATTTGACAACATTGTGGGGAAGGAGTTAAGCTTTTGGACGTATTATCATTGTTCATATTTTATATGGTGGGCTGATTTTCATATAAAACATAGCTGATAGATACATAGACAGATAGATAGATTATAGATGATAAGTAGGTAGGTAGATAGATAGATAGATAGATAGGTAGATAGATGATAGATAGATAACTATACATACACACATGTGTATATATTTAGTCAAGGATTACCCAACACTGATGCTATCTCATAAAAGTTTCTGGTGTTCTTGAAACACTCACTTGCTTCATATTTTATTTAGCTCTATGAGACACATTAGCTTCAAGGCCCAGAACAAAACAGCAATGGAGCTGCATCTGTCAAAAATATTGAGCATTGCATCTGCCCTCTCTTTTTGTCAAAATTACTCTAAATCTTGCCAGTCTGTCCAACTAAAAAGAATAAAAGAATAAAGATATTCTACCGATGCTGGAATGAGGACAAACAAGACATTTGCCTCTGCCAATAAAATTGAAATGCAGGAAGAGAAAGCCAAGGAGATAAATAACCCATCTGAATTAGGACGCAGACAGGACTTCATGGCCTGATTTTCCTTCCCAGTTCTGGTTACTGAGACTGAACATGAGGATATTTATTGGTGGCATCCCAAAGTCTCCTCTTTGCCAAACACAATATTTTTTCCAATGTGGTAGTAGTGAAATGTATCTTTTGTACTGATTTTAAAATTCTCTAGCCAGACCTTTTTTCTGGAAAAAAAAATAGAGCTGGATGAATACCATTGATAATCAAGTAGCCAGCATTCTAGGGAAATAATTTCCAAAGAACACAGCTAAATTTTTGTATGTGCTGCCTCTTAGTGTTTTCTTTTGCACAGAGCAGTTAGATCTGATTATGGAAAGGGACAAATTAAAGTGCTCAAGATGTGAAATGGTCTAAAGATCTCAAAGAAACTCTTGATGTAGGTCTTATGTTGCTACTATTTTAGAATGAAGTACCTTTTTTTAGGTGGCACATGTGGAAGTGTGGAGTAATGCACAGGAAGAGAGGGCCTGTTGGGTGTAGTTTGTTCAGATCAGAGTTTGCACCAGCTCAGGGATACCAGAAGGACTGATTGCCGCAGCTGACTTGAGCAGTTCTTCTCCCAAAGAGTAAAAGGAAGATGAGGTGCCTGCGTGGCAGTGTCGGTTGAACGTCCAACTTCAGCTCAGGTCATGATCTCACAGTTCGTGGGTTCGAGCCCCGCGTCGGGCTCTGTGCTGAGAGGTAGCTCGGAGCCTGGAGCCTAATTCAGATTCTGTGTCTCCCTCTCTCTCTGACCCTCCCCTGCTCATGCTGTCTCTCTCTCAGAAATAAATAAAACATTTTTAAAAAAATTTTTTAAAGAGTGAAAGACAGCAACCCTTGGGCCCTCTCCAAGTCTGACCATGAAGAAAGACTAGAGTCACAAACGAGAGTCTCTACCTGTGCCCAGTTAACTATATGTATATGGAAACACATTGATCCCTCAGGAGCTGGAAAGTTTAAAGTGTTCTGAACATTCAATCCAGTGAATGTTGATTGAAGGTCTTCCATCAATAGATGTTGGAGAAATAATGAAAAGCAAACACAAGTTCTGCCCTCAAGACATTCATTATCTGTTCAGGGAAGACAAAAATGTAAATGGCATTTCGATTCAAATCAACAAATATTTCTTGAAGGCCAATTTAAGGATTCTATTGTGTTAGGCACTGGAGATGGACCAGTGCCTGAACTAGACAGACAAAACTCCATGACCTCATAGAGCTTGGATTCTAAAGTCATCCCATCCAACAGGACTTTCTGTGGTGATAGAAATAGTCTGTATCTCTGCTGTCCACCGGAGGAGCAGCCACTAGCCACATGTGGCTATTGAGTACTTGAAATGAACTCACACAATGACAAAACTGATTTTAAAATTTTATCTCATTTTGGGGTGCCTATGTAGCTCAGTTGGATGAGTGACTCTTAATTTTGGCTGAGGTCATAACCCCAGGGTCATAGGATTGATTCCCACTGTGGGCTCTGCACTGAGCATAAAGCCTGCTTGGGATTCTCTCTCTCTCTCTCTCTCTCTCTCTCCCACACACACACACACACACTCCCCCTACTTGCATGCTCTCTTTCTAAAAAATAAAAAAAGAAAAATTTTATCTAATTTTGATTAATTTACATTTAAATAATCAGATGTGGCTACCATATAGAGTAGTTTTAGGGTAGGGCTACCTATTTGAACTTCGAGTAGTAATAAAATGTTCTGTATCTGTGCTGTCTTGTATGTAAGGTAACTACCAGTCACATGTGATTAGTGACCATCTGAGGTGTGGCTACCCTGACTGAGGAACTGAATATTAAATTTTATATAATGTTGGGGTGCCTGGGTGGCTCAGTTGGTTGAGCGTCCAACTTCGGCTCAGGTCATGATCTCATGGTTCATGAGTTTGAGTCCCACATCAGGCTCTGTGCTGACAACTTGGAGCCTGGGGCCTGCTTCAGGATTTGGTGTTCCCTCTCTCCATATATCCCTCCCCTGCTTGTGCTGTGTGTGTATGTGTCTCTCTCTCTTACACTCATAAATACACATTAAGAAAATTTAAAAAAATAAAAATAAATGTATTTAATGTTAGTAAATTTTAACATGACAAAACGTGTGGTAGTGAGGCTGCATTGGACAGCACAGTTCTAGAAATTTGCTTATCAATGTATGGTTCATGAGTCAACAGCATCAGCAACACTTGGGATATTAAAGATTCACACTCAGCATTTTAACAGAATCCTCAGATTAAATTTTGAAAGGCACTTGTCTGTTAGAGGCAGACAAATAACAAAATAAAATAAATGAATTACATTTGTGTGTATATACGTGTGTGTGTGTGTGTGTGTGTGTGTGTGGTTAAGAAGGTGGATATCAATGAGGATGAGAAGTTCTGTGTGGTGTAGAATACAGCAAGGAAGGAGGATGGGGAGTCCAGTGTAAAGAGGTTTTCATCTTTAGAAGAATGATCAGGGGCACCTGGGTGGTTCGGTCAACTGAACATCCAACTCTTGATTTCAGCTCAGGTCATGATCCTACGGTCATGGGATCAAGCCCCATACCCGGCTCCTTGCTGAGCATGGAGCTTGCTTAAGATTCTCTCTCTCTGCATCTGTTCCTCTCCCCCACTTGCACTCTTTCTCTCTCTAAAAAATTTTTTAACGAAATAAAAATAAAAGAATGTTTGGAAAAGTCTTCACTGAAAAGGTCACATTGGAGAAAAGAGCAGGAAAGAGAATGTTTAGGAAACAGGCAGTGTGGACATCTGCAGGAAGAGTGTTTCAGGCAGATGGAAAAGCAAATGCAGAGCCCCTGAGGCAGGAGCATAGAGCCTGATGGCTGGTTCCAGGAACGACAAGGAGGCCAGCATGGCCGGGGCAGAAAGCCTGGCGCAGGGGGGTGGAAGACGGGGTCTCAGAGGTAATGCGGACTCTTGTGTGAGGCTGGTGCCATTGTAAGGAGTTTGGCTTTTATTTCCAATGAGGCTAGAGAATTTCAAACAGAATACATAATACGATCTGATATATTTGAAAGGGTGGCCTCTGGCCTTGTGTTTTAACAGTGACACCAGGGTCCGAGCAGGGAGGCTGGCTAGGAAACTGTGACAACAATCTGAATGAGAGATGAGGCTAGTTTCAGCTAAGGTGGCAGAGAAAAACACCAAAAGGATTTGCCTACAGATTGGATGTGCGTTCAAAGACAAAAAGAGCAAAGACAACTCCAAGCAAACTGAAGCAGGATCTAGGTTTACTGACAAGGACCACAAAATAGAGTAGGTATTATTTCCTGTGCTATATACACGGCAAAAACCTCAAAGGCCCATCCTGTCCATACAGAGCTGTCCATTCACCTATCCACGCTGGCAATACTACCCACTACTGGAGCAGATACTACACAGAAGGAATAGAGCCAAGCCTCCATCAAACCACTCGCTTTGTTATGGACACTTCAGCTTTTCTCAACCTTCCTTAAGAGGCTAGGAGAACTCATTCTCCAGCAGATTGCCTTCTAACCAAACCTCCTTATAGAAATTCTGGAGTCGCTACTGCCTGTTAGTTCTCTTCCCGAGGAAATTTCTGGAAAGCCACACAGAGACTACTTGCCACCTGGATCCCTTGGATCCTGGCTGACCCTGCACTCAGCAGATTCCCTCCGGTCATCTCTTAAGCCATTTCCTCTGGTGGCACTGGCTCCTCCCAGCATTGTAGGCCAACAATTATCACAGACTTTATTACTCATTTAGCTTATTCAGCCAATATTTGCTGAGCTCCAACTATGTACCAAGCACTTTCTTAGGTACTGAAAATGTGAAAAGAGCAAACAATTCTCTATGCTTGTGAACCTTATTTCGTTTAAAGAAAGGCAGGCAGTAAACAAAAATATAATGTAATAGCTTGTGTGATAAGGACTATGAAGGAAACTAAAGTAGATTAAGGGTAGGGTGCATGCCCAAGGGAGTGGAGGTGTTATTTTAGATAGAATGATTAGGGAAATCTTCTCTGGGGTTTTGGCATTTCAGCAGGAAAGAGAATGTATTTCCACTGCAGCAATGCAAACAATTTGCAACTGAATTCTGCTATTAACTTCCTATTACAGATTACACATTAGCCCAATGTTTGGCAACCCAATGCAACAAACATTTATTATCTCACCCTTCCTGTAGGTCACAGAACCCTATCAACACCGTATCACAAGTTTTATATCTCACAGAACTTGGGAGTAGTTCAGCTGGATGGTTCTGGCTCAGGGTCTCTCAGTTAAGATATTGACCTTGGCTGTAGTCATGTGAAGGCTTGACAGGCTGGAGAACCAACTTAGAACCTCATTCATGGCTACTGGCAGGAAGCCTTTGCCATATGGGCCGCTCCATGGGGCTGTTCATGGCCCAGTGACTGGTTTCCCCCAGAGAGAGTGATCCAAGAAAGAGGATACAGATAGCAAGCAGGAAGCCACATGTTTTAAATGACCTTGTCTTGAAATGACATGCCATCACCTCTGGTGTGTCCTATTGGTCACACAGACTGACCCTGATACAATGTGGGAGGGAATTACAAAAGCCGTGAATTCCAGAAGACAAGGATCACTGGGAGGCTATCTTGGAGGCTGGCTACATCAGATACATAGCATCCCATTCTTGAGAGCCATTCAGCTCTTATTCAGTCATGTTATGGACTGCCTCTTCTAATCTCTGCCTCTTGGGAACCAAGAAGAGAAAAGCAGAAATAGGGGGAGAAGGAAGAGGAGAGAAGAAATAAAAGAAAGAAAGTTCTGCATTTTTTTTTGAAAAGTCTTTCAGTTTTGTAGCTCCTAAGCCAAGATCATGTCTAGACATGGCACAGCATGGCCCAAGACAGAATACCAGGCCTTGCTGTAATGTGGTAGCTTATTCACTATCTCGAGATTCCTTTCTTCCACTAGCAGTGCCTTCAAATATCACAGGGAAAATGGAGTTGCTGAAGGATTTTATTTCCCCGAAGTTATGGATTATGCCAAATGTTCCCCTTATAACATGAAAGTTAGCTACAAGACAGTTTTTATTATAAATAATTACTTTCATTAAACCTGTTTGAAGACATTGTCTGTTTTATGATCCACTATCCCTTATTCAACATCTGACACTCTTAATTCACTCAGGTCTCTGCAAAATGTCTCACGCAATAAATTTCTCCTTGGGTTTAGTTCCAGAAAGAAAAGAATTTACTCTGCAGGCAAGCTTGCCTGCTTTCTTTTAACAGTCCATGAAGTTGACATATCTCAGTATATCTCCCTGTCTTCTTTTGTTTCAGGAAACTCAGAAAATAATTAAGGCCAAATTATATTCTTTAGCACTTTCTAGTTAGCTAGTAACATCTATTCGGTCTCTATATTTCATATGATTACTCTTCTCTTTTTCAATATATTTAGAATTATATACCACCTCTAATCCTTTTGCAGCAGACATGATTTATATTCCAAATAAATAGTAAATTATGACAGCCTCAGCCAAGAGCGAATGATTTTTGACTCAAGCTCCAGAGTTCAGGCCCTTGTGCATAAGCATTGTCACTCAGTTCCAATGGCACTGTTGAAAATGAAGGACTCTTAGCATACCCGTCCAGTATCTTGAGAAAGATGCTGTCTTTATATGTGCTCTTCTTTGAAAGTCATGGAGCCAGCAGGAGATGATTCAGATTTGTTCTTCCTTTGAGCAAATTTGGATATTATTTTTCGTGTTCTGAATTGTGTCTTCCCATTACAAAATTCCTATGTTGGGGTCCTAACTCCCAATAACTCAGGATGTGATTGTATTTGGTGATAGAGCCTTTATAGAGGTAAATAGTTTCATTAGGTAAATGAGTTCATTAGGTTGGACTGCAATCAAATATGACTGATATCCTTATAAGAAAAGGAAGTCTGGACATAGACAAATACAAAGGAAGGACTATGTGAAGATACTGGGAGAAGACAGCCATATACTGGCCAAGGAGGAAGGCCTCAGAAGAAACAATCCTGTGGTCACCATGATCTTGGACTTCTAATCTCCCTAACCACGAGAAAATAAATTTTTTGTTATGTAAACCACCCAATCTGTGGTACTTAGCAATGACAGTCCTAGTTAATTAACTCACTATTATATCCTTCCCAAAAAGAATAAAAACTAAAGTCTTTAATATTTTCATAAGTGGGATCAAACTGTAAGTGTCCACAGTTTGGTTTGAAGGCATGAAACTGTGCAGAGGCTGAACACGGGGAATATAATGACAAAAACCAATCATGTTAAAGGTATTGGCTATATCCCAAGTGAACTTCTAGAAGTATCTAAGGCCTGGCCAGCCGAATTAAAAACTCACTGTTCTGAACCTTAAGGTAATGCTAATAGGGGGAGGGAGTATCAAAGTCGAGGTGTTTCTTCTAAGGCCCAAGGTGTGTGTTTCTCCACTCAGTTCTGCAATACCACAGTTGGTCATATTCATTATGGCTCAAACCCAGCAATCATCATCTTCTGTTCATCTTTTGGAATTGTTTTAAAACCCTGTGTATGTTAAATTGATTTTCTAAACCTGCAGATTGGTAGAGGGAATAAGACTGTCTCCTGTGATCTGGGGAGAGATCTTAAAATGCGTGCACTGCAGGTCATATTCATGGTACATCCCACTAACACATCCTTCTTGCTTTCCCCAAAAAAAGACAGAGGAGCACACGTGACCCAGAAGATTTTTGCGGCAGTAAAGTTCTGCTGAAATCTTATCTGAATAACATTTCCAACATCTAATTTGATCTTACAATCTAGTAAAGTGAAGAATGTTGGGGTGGGTGGGGGGAGGGGGAGAGGCAGTGGGTAGATTTTCAGATACAGGAAAAAGTTGTCCTCTGTAGATAAGCTAACAACACACAGCTATTTCCTTTTCTTCCCTCTTCTTTTTTTTTTTTTTTTTTTTAACTAGAGTAGTATTTCCTTTTCATCAAGGGGATATAAATATTTATGCATCCAAAGATGGTGTTGCTAATGACACTCAGCTTTTATTATCATCTTCAAAATGTGCTGCAGACAGAATTATTCCAAATATTTCCATGGTATTATGCCAATGGCCAACTTTGATAAATGAGGGCTTATTCCCATTCTCTTCTGATTGCTATTTAAATGTACATGGTGATGTTTTTCCTCAAGATATCAGTTGAAATCATCCATGAAAAGATGCAAACCTTTCAGTGAAGAAAGTGGGATGTTTAATTGCTGACTCAAGTATCCAGGTGCCAGACTTATATACATCAGAACTGATGGATGGTGTGTCCCTGTATTAGTGTTTGTTATGATAGCAGGACTGATAAGTATAGTTCATCAGCTACTATTTTTTGTCCAGAGGGATCAGGAAGTATGAATGGTGGATAAGACAATGCCATCTTGGTCATCATCATGCACCCCATTTACTACTACTAACTGCTTCCTGTAAGTACTTCCTTCATCATTTTGTTGGAACAAAGAAGCAATGGCCAAAATATGGTTGCTCACTGCCATATCTTGAGATGGCTTGGAGTCATGGAGTCACCAATAGTCCTGGCATCAAAAGTATCAGTTCTATGCCTTGTGGTACCTGGGTGACCCAGTTGGTTGAGCACCGGACTGTTAATTTCAGCTCAAGTCATGATCCCAGGGTCATGGGATCAAGCCCTGCCTCAGGCTCCACATTGATCATAGAGCCTGCTTAAGATCTTCTCTCTCTCCTTCTGCTCCTCTTCCCCACTCATACTCTCTCTTTAAAATGAATAAATAAGGGGCTCCTGGGTGGCTCAGTCGGTTGAGCATCCAACTTCGGCTCAGGTCATGATCTCACAGTTCGTGGGTTCGAGCCCTGCATTGGGCTCTGTGCTGACAGCTCAGAGCCTGTAGCCTGTCTTTAGGTTCTCTGTCTCCTTCTTTCTCTGACCCTCCCCTGTCTCTCTCTCTCTCTCTCTCTCTCTCTCTCTCTCTCTCTCTCACACACACACACACACACACACACAAATAAATAAAACATTAAAGAAAATTTAAAATAAATAAATAAACAAATAAATAATATAGATTTATAAAGTATCAGTTCTATGACTTATTGGCTATACAACCCTGGATAAGTCTCTTAATCCTTTCTCAAGGGCTTTATCCCTCACATGTAGGAATTTGACCAAGAACTCCTATTGGTTATAGAATGAGGGATGATAAAGGAAAGTACTTTGTCAACTTTGAAGCCCTATAAAAGGATAAGTAACTTGTCTGTACTTCCAAAAATTGTTCAGAGTGCAAATCCAGAAAGATCTTACATCTGCTTTCATGTTCTGCCCCACCAGCTCTCCATGGTTGTTTCCAAGAAGTCCTGCTCATTTCTCTTTTATTTGCATGGATTTCTGCCTTCTTAATTATAATATCACTGAAGCCACCTTCAGGTGCCATGCTGAACTCAAGAATGTTGACGACGATTCAAAAGTGGTAAGGTTTCATTCAACTACTGATATATTTATTTTTCCAATTAAGTTCTTGATGAATACACTGCCTATAAGATACAAACTTGGTTCAGAGTAGTGTATTCTCTGAAAAGTTCCTAAAAATAAAGTGTTTTTGGCTTCCAAGATGGTCTTCTATGAAGGAAAAGAATTATGCTAGAAAACTGTGTGAATTCCTTCCATTTTCTTTCCTAGTCTAAGGCAATCTGTATACTATATCTCTGAATATCAAGATGAAACTCTTTTAGAAATATCCTTAAGTTTTATTTCAACATGTTTATGGCTCAGGAATGGGCTTTGCTGCTTAAATGCATGTATTCTTCACCTACTGACTAAGCAGTTAACTGGGCTTGGTGCAGTTTTGAAAACTTCAGAGTTAACTTAATCTTTTGGGATTTACTTTATACCACACCAACTTGTTTTAAATTTGGTCTGCTTTTTTGTGTTGGTAGCATATCACTTTTGTACTCAAAGAAGCCAGCTCCTAAACAGGCACAGTAATGTTACCAGGAACTCTGGTGAAACAGGAAGTCTAGGCACCAAACATGTTGGTGTTCTCAGCCCTGAAATACTGCGCCCCAATTCCTCTTCTACATACAACAAAACAAGGACAAAACATGGGAGAGAGCAGTGGCACTGTGGTGACCGGTAAGCCCAGGAGAAAGAGCAGCCTGAGAGACCAGGGCAACCCTGATAAGTATTCTAACCATGGCTGATGGCTAGGGCCACATTCATCAATGAGGACAGAAGCAACCCACGAGCCACACCAATGGACTGTGCTCAGACAGCCACTTGAGCATTCCTAGCTGTTATGAGCAAGTGAACAGAGTAGACCACAGCCAGATGTGGAAGAAGTGAGCAAAAACTGACTAGGGCTTGTGGAAGCACCCACTCTTCTTAGTGGTAGTTGGATAGAAAGGGGAGCCCAGGCTTGTGGATTCTGGCCACATCTCCTTGAAAAGTAGAGAAAAATCTTTGTGACTTGGGCTGCCCAAGTTACGTATCAGGAAGGAACTGTCCAAATAATGGGTATAAACCTTTAGTAGCCAAAGCAATCTTGAGAAAGAATAACAAAACTGGAGGCACCACAATCCCAGATTTCAAAACATCCTACAAAGCTGTAGTAATAAAAACAGTATGGTACTGGCACACAATTAGACACATAGATCAATAGAACAGAACAGAGAGAGAGCCCAAAAATAAACCTACAATTGTATGGTCAATTAACCCATGACAAAGGAAGAAAGAATACACAATGGGAAAAAGTCTCTTCAACAAATGGTGTTGGGAAGACTGGAGAGGGACATGCAAAAGAATAAAACTGAACCACTTCGTTACCATACACAGCAATAACCTCAAAATGAATTAAAAACCTACATGTGAGACCTGAAACCATAAAATTCTTGGAAGAAATCATTGGCAGTAATCTCTTTGGCATCAGCCTTAGAGACATTTTTCTAGACACGTCTCCTTTGGCAAGAGAAACAACAGCAAAAATAAACTATTGGGACCACATCAAGATAAAAAGCTTTTGCAGAGCACCTGGATGACTCAGTCGGTTGAGCATCCGACTTCGGTTCAGGTCATGACCTCACAGTTTGTGAGTTCGAGTCCCACATCGGGCTCTGTGCTGACAGCTCAGAGCCTGGAGCCTGCTTCAGATTCTGTGTGTGTGTCTCTCTCTCTGTTCCTTCCCTGCTAGCATTCTGTCTCTCGCACTTTCTCAAAAATAAATAAACTTTAAAAAATAAGCTTGTGCACAGGGAAGGAAACCACCAGTCGAATAAAGACAACCCACCAAATGGTAGAATATATTTGCAAATAACATATCTGATAAAAGGTGAATATCCAAAATCTCTAAAAAGCTATAAAACTCAACACCAAAATATAATAATAATAATAATAATAACAATAATTCTATTTTAAAATGACAGAAGACATGAATAGATTTCTCCAAAAAAAGCATACACACACATGAAAATTTGCTCAATATCACTCATCATTAGGAAAATGCAAATCAAAACCACAATGCAAATTAAAATCACCTGTCAAAGTGCCTGGGTGGCTCAGTTGGTTAAGTGTTTAGCTCTTGATTTCAGCTCAGGCCATGATCTCACAGTTTGTGAGATTGAGCCCCCGCATTGGGCTCTCTGCTGGTAGCATGGAGCCTGCGTGGGATTCTCTCTCTCCCTCTCTTTCTTTCTGCCCCTTCTCCGCTTGAGTTCAATCTCTCTCTCTCTCAAAGTAAGTAAATAAGCTTTTAAAAAATAAAATAAAATAAAATAAGCTGTCAGAATAGCTAACTAAGTGATAGTGAAGATGTGGAGAAAAAGGAACCCTCATGTTGGGAATGCAAACTGGTGCAGCCACTGTAGAAGACAGTATGGAGTTTCCTCAAAACATTAAAAATGGAACTACCATGCTATCCAGAGTCACACTACTGGGCATTTATCCAAAGGATATGAAAACACTAATTCAAAGGAATATATGTACCTCTATGTTTATTGTAGGGTTACATACAATAGTCAAACTATGGAAGCAGCCCACGTTTAACCCAGATGAATTCAGCCCAGATGAATAAAGAAGTTGTGGTATGTATATAGAACAGAATATTACTCAGCCATAAAAAAGAATGAAATCTTGCCATTTACAGCAACATGGATGGATCTAGAGAATATAATGCTAAGGGAAATAAGCCAGTCAAGAGAAAGACAAATACCATATTTCACTCATATGTGGAATTTAAGAAACAAAGAAAACAAAGGAGAAAAAGAGACTAACAAAAAACCAGACCCAAATATAGAGAAGAAACTGGTGGTTGCCAGAGGTGGGGGTGGGGGGGGGGGAGGAGGAGGCAGATAGAAGAATGGGCAAAACAGATGAAGGGGAATAAGAATACCCTTACAGTGATAAGCACTGAGTAATGTATAATATTACTGCATTGTACACCTAAAACTAGTATAACACTATGTTAATTACTGGAATTTAAAAATAAATAAATGAGGGGCACCTGGGTGGCTCAGTCGGTTAAGCGTCCAACTTCCGCTCAGGTCATGATCTCACGGTTTGTGGGTTCGAGCCCCGTGTCGGGCTCTGTGCTGACAGCTAGCTCAGAGCCTGGAGCCTGCTTCAGATTCTGTATCTCCTTCTCTCTCTGACCCTCCCCTGCTCACGCTGTCTCTCTCTCTCTCAGAAATAAATAAAACATTAAAAAATTAAAAATTAATAAATGAATATTTTTAAAAATAATGACTATAAACCAACAGAAGGAAGTAAAGAGTAAATCTTTATTATATCATAATAATATTTTTCCCACTTTCCCACACTTTTCCCACACTAAACTTTTCCTGATTATTTTCCCCTCAAAAACATAAATACACAAAATAATACAATAAAATGCTCTTACCAATGATATCACAATATAATACTGCTCCAAGATGTCAATCCAGGAGAAAGTTTAATATTTGAGCTTTGCATCTGGTTTCATTATAGCTAAATGAAAGTGTGCCCTTACACAGATTTCTATCACACAGAGCAGAAGGAATCTAAACTCTAAACATATCTGCTTCACAAGTTAAGCTTCACAAGCAGGCTTACTCTATACACTTCAAATAATTCTCAGGAGATTCTCAGGAGACCAACCAGGAGCTTTATTCTCATTCCACAGGGATGCAGTACTTTCTAGTCATCAGCAACTCTGAACTTGGAAATTAAAATTTATGAAAAACATTGCATTCAGAATAAAATATAAGTGAGTATAAAATACAGAGTGAACTGTAACCCTGAGAAATGGACTTGCCTACATGAACCTATGCTATAATTAAGTGTGATTCTAGGGACAAAGATGCTTAAGTCTCAGAGAGCACAAGATCCGTGTCATATTAAGTTGTAGTCTAGCTTTTCTGAGAAGCTTCCATAATTTTGTACGTTTGGGAGCAAGTACAGCTTCAGACCCTACCTCTAGAGAGCTCTTGAGTTTCTTGTGAGAGATCTCTAGCCCCTTCCCAGATTTCTGCAAATCTGGAGAGAGGTAGCCATTTCTTTTTCTTTTTCTTTTTTTTACAGATAGTTTATTATCCAATTGGTTTCCATATAACACCCAGTGCTCATCCCCACAAGTGCCCTCCTCCATGCCCATCTCCCCCCTCTCCCCCACACCCATCAGTCCTCAGTTTGTTTCTCACCATTCAAGAGTCTCTCATGGTTTGCCTCTCTCCATCTCCCCCACTATTTCCCCCCTTCTTCTCCCCCATGGTCCTCCGTTAAGTTCCTCCTAATCCTCCTATACGTGCAAACATATGATATTTGTCCTTCTCTGCCTGACTTATTTCCCTAAGCATAACACCCTCAAGGTCCATCTATGTTGCTACACATGGAGAGGTGGCCATTTCTAAACCCCAGAGATCCTGGGCAGGAGCGTGCCTCCACTGCTGATTAAGCTGTGTGGCATGGACACAGCACTAACTGTAGTTTCCTCATCTTGAAGTAAGGATGACAGCACCTATCACATGTGAAGATTAGTTAAATTAATACAGCTAAATCAGAACACTCCAGTCATTTCTCACAGACAGCGTAGACCCGTTGCAAAGTTACTTTGTCGCTGCCTAAACAAACAAACGTGGCCAGAGCCATCACTCAGTCAGAGGATTACCTGGACCTCTCAGGCACTTCTTTCTCTTGGGCTTCGCTGTAGAGGCATTAACTTGACTTTCAGTTCTGCTTCTCCAGTCACGCTTTGGGGACTGGACGTTCCTCCATTTTGGAGTGCACAAGAATCACTCAAAGGGCTTCTTAAAACACAGATTGATGGGTGACAGCCGAGGACCTTCTGATTTTGATGGGGCAGAGAATTTTCATCCCCAACTAATTTTAAAGGAATGCTGATTTTGCTCACTTAGAGACCACACACTGAGAACCACTAATGAAGAACATCAACTTTGTTAAATCCTCTCTTTGTGAGGCAAACTCTTCTATTCTAAATAGGACAAGATCAAGTTAAAGTACATTAATCTACTTTTGATTCATTTCAAGTAATTCCTCAGAATTTGTAAGCAAAAGTATACTTTCTAAAACTATTTTATAAATTAATTTCTTTGAAAGGGAAATTTAAGAATGAAAAATGGAGAACAAAACTGCCATGTGGATATGAATCTTTCCTCTATAGGCATCACACAATCTTGTTCAGTGTTGGGTATTAAATATGGCTTGTTTTATGTCTATTGTTTTTATGTACAAAACCAACATGGAAAGTTGGGACTCACTGTGTTTTTGAAATTATGAGGCTGTAGAGCAGATGGTACAATAGAGAACCCAGAGCCCTTTTCTTCCCACTTTCTGCAAAATGCCAGCTATAAGGACTTCTGCAATCACAGGGAGGAAGAAAATCTCATCCTCTTGATAGAAAATGAAAATCCCCTCCGCATTTACAAACCTTGGCAAGGAAGTGGCTGTTCACTTCATGATATGGAGAAGTACATGGGGCAAGGACGCAAAACTCAGAGCCTGCTTTCCATCATGTTACACACAGAGAAGGGACCCAGACATGCCAGAGATAGTCTATATTGGATACAGATGTCCCCCAAACAGCAAGTTTATTCTGTTAAACTGCCACGGCAGCACCAGCTGCTTATGAAATCATGAGGAGAGAGAGGTGAGGAGGGTTACATGTTCAGACATATATTTACAGTGATTTTACAAACCTCATTATTTCCAAAGAAGAGCAAGATGAAAGCAGACTGCTTATAAAACCAGTCTCACCAATTAGACCTACCATCCCCCACTCCCTCGAACACTATTTTTGCAAAATATGTTCACTAAAGGGACAATTGAGGCAATTATCTAGAGTATCCAAGGAAAGTCCTCTTTTATTCAATCAAGACTCTGCTTTAATAGGCAGACTTAACTTCTATAAATGAAACTGAATGTCATCCCCTTATCAAACACTATGGGTTCGGGCTTCATGTTTTAAAATGACATCTGGCTAACAGGTTCTGAAAAAACCTCTCCTAGCTTCCTCTAACATTTTGCTTCACTTTCTGATCTTTCTAGCCAAAAATCAGTCCATCCATGCATCAGTCCACTCTTCCATCCATCCATCCATCCATCCACCCATCCATCAGTTGATAATGACTCATACGGCTCTGAAAAGTAGAACTGATAGGCAAAGGTTTCCAAGATTTGAGGGAATTTCCATTAAGTATAAAACTGATGGAAACTTATATACTGTGTGCTTCTGGCTGAGAAAGGTAAGGATGGTACCAGTCAGAAAACTGGACCATTGTTTCTTATCTACAAGGAAACACCAACTGAAGTACTACATGTGCCTTTGAAAATGTAGTAGCATCTTTATACTTAAATTCATTGGGGACTGAAATTTCCAGAAAACTTCTGAGCAAGAAGGAGGATTGACGGTGAACGTCCAGGGAGAGGAGTTAGCCCAAATAAAGTAATCTGGATGCAGCTGCAGAAATAGCCCAGAAAGCAGGACCGACTTGGGGTGAGGTTTCTTCTGTGGTCTATCTCTTTAAAACATCAGAAAGCTAGGGAGATTGGGAAGATTAGTATGAACATATAGGAGGTGGATCTACTACCCAAATTACTACCTTAAAAGCTTCACACAGGCAGGTCTGGTGTCTGGAAACCCTCCAATTCTCTTCATCTGGATAACCCTATATACCTTTCCTCACCACCTGGAGCTGGTTTCCCACAGAAGCTTTCCTAACATTCACAACAAGAGACGATGCCCTATGATACCTCTCTTGGTCCACCATCACATTTGTTTTATCTTATTGCAGTTTTAAGGCTTCCCAGGAATCTGACAGCTTCACAGAGCAAGGACCACATCTTCCCAGTCCAATGCCAGACACTAGCACAAAAGAAGTTCCCAAGACAAATAATGATAGAATGAGAGTTGGGGTGGGGAATTCAGACCACTCTTGATAGCTGTAGCTATCAAGGGCTTTATAGTAGTCAAGGCTCCTGCAGGAATCAGATTTTCACATTCAAATTACGATCATTTGAAGGCATGTATTAACCAGGGTTCTCCAGAACCAATTGGAGAGATAGATAGGTCGGTAGCTCTATTGAGAGAGAGAGAGAGATTTATTTTAAGGAACTGGCTATATAAGATTGTGGCAACTAGCAAGTCTGAAATCTGTAAGGCAGGCTAGTAAGGCATGATTCTGTGTTACAGTCTTGAAACAGAATTTCTTTTTCTCTGGGAAATCTGTTTTTGTTTTTAAGGCTTCCAACTTGTTGAATGAGGCCCACTCATCCTATGGAGGAGAATCCAATTGTGAAAGTAAACTGATTGCAAGTGCTAATCATATTTACAAAGGAACATCTAGACTAACTTTTGACAAACAACTGGGCACCATAGCCTAGCCAAGCTGACACATAAAATTGAAACATAATTGACACATGATAGGAAGGACTATTTATAAAAGTAAGGGAAACCCAAATTGATAGTAGAGTATATTGGAGTTAAAAACAACATGTCTGCCATTATCCATGGGCATTAAAAGGCAAGAAGAGGGGAAGAGTAAGTGATTGCCAGAATATGGACAAAAAGAACTGTATGTGAAGGGTGCCTTATTCAAGACACATAGCCAGAGACCAGCAGCCTCAGGAAAGGGGCCAGAGCAATGGATACTACAGCCTCTGTAAAACTCCCATTGGTTGAACCCAGCTTAAAACCAAAGGCCAAAGGAGCTCCAGAAACTTTAGAGCAGCCAGTCAGCAACAGAGTATTTTAGCAGGGCTTCAATGAACAACCACATTGACAGAGACAGAATGTAATCTATATCCTTTCTGTAAATTAACAATGGGTCTGAACATTCAGTGCAAGCTAAAGTTTGTGTGAACATTCAATGCAAAAGACTTAGATGAAGGTACCATTATCCTGAAGACTCAGAGATAAAAAATTTCTTTAAAAATTATTTATTATAGAGCCACATAGGAGTGAAAAATGTGGAAATCTGGCATCAGTTAATGGCTATGAGAAAATATGAGCTTTATAGAAAAGAAGAAAAAGCTAGAAGGAGAGAAATGGCTGAGGAGAAAAGGCAGCACAATGACACAAACAACAGAAAAATGGGACAGGGAAGTATTAGAAGGAAGTTAGCAATATAATCACAAAGTTAAATTTTCCATGGGAGGCAGTAAAATACAGAACTGACAGTGTAAAAAATAAAAGAAGTGATATGGAAGAGAACCTGGGGAAACTATAGAAGCAATCATCAAAGGTGTGTTTGAGAAAACAACTTTCATGTTTATGGACTTTGCTGAGTTTGAGCTTTAAAATGTGAGGATACAAATTTAAAATGTGTTAGTGTGTTTCAGGAATACTCAGTAACAAGATACCTACATCCTGATGGAAACTGAATTTCAAAAGTAAAGAAAAATTTTATAAGCTTCTGGAATAAACTGAATAGAAGTTGCCTTTGGTCATTAATCTCCGCAACTCTAAGTATAAGGGACAGTTGAGTCACATGTAACTAGGTAGCCTGGGCATTTTAATGTAGGATGTTGCTCAAGAGGAAGACAGACATCTAGTTGCTCAGAAAATAACCCTTGCATTTTGAACAGTTTCAACTGGATGAGAAATGAATCAAAATTTAAACCTAACATGTAGCCTATGCAGCATACTTAACACAACACAACTTATGTTAACATAGCACAATATAACACTCTCTATAAAGTAACCCAGACCACATGTGTCTGACTTATCTGTTTATCTTATTATTTACAGAAAACTGCAGTGGTATGAAAGAAAGGTCCAAAGTGTCCTTCAGCATTCATGCCAAACCTAGCATTGAGAAGGTTCATGCTGATCGGCTCATTCTGAGACTCTAGGGGTGGGTTACCCTAGATCACTTCCCTCAGGTTTCATTTGATTAGTAACAGAAATAGTGATATTTTTATAATCACCCCACAGCCATGGTGGATGACACGTGAAATAAAACTTTTTTATTTTGTGCCTACTTACGTCAACCATGGCTAAACACTCATAAGTATTGGGGACACTGAATCAGAAGAAATACTAAATGTTTTGTTTCCTTTATTCATAAAACCACAGATACATAGGCAATCTCAATTCCATTGTAAATTACTTGAGTGATAATTTTTGGCCTCTTGGGGCTCCTGGGTAGCTTAGTCAATTAAGCATCTGACTCTTGACTTCTCCTCAGGTCATAATCTCATGGTTCATGGGTTCAAGCCCCAAGTTGGGCTCCACACTGACAGTGCTTAGGATTCTCTCTCTCCCTCTCTTTGCCCCTCTCCTGCTTTCTCTGTTTCTCAAAATAAATAAACAAACTTTAAAAATGTATAAAAAATAATAATTTTTGGCCTCTTTTAAATTCATGGTGAAGACAGCAGTGATTGGAGATTTTTAAAACCCCAATAAATCTACTCAGGGGCTGATTTTAGCTATTACTGAATTGTTTACAAAATTTCTCATATAGAATTTCTAAATACCCCCTTGTTAATGCTTAAAAAAATCAATGTACACAGTATGATTTCAACTATGCTTATTTAAAAGCATAGAAAAAGGCAATACGAAAATACACCCAAAGTATTAACAATTGTATACTTTCAGTATTTTGAGTGTGGATTTTCTCAGCATTTCTAGTTTTTCTATAATGAATACATGTAATATTTAAGTGAGAAAAAATAAACTCAAATAATTCAGCATATACTGTATGTTATATACTTTAACACAACCACATAAAAATTCACAGCAAAAGATAGAAAGAAAATAAATCAAAGTGTTAGCAGTATTTGTCTTTGAGAGTGAATATATAGGAAGAGCCGCCTGGATGGCTCAGTTGGTTGGGTGACTTTGGCTCAGTTCATGATCTCACAACTTGTGAGTTCAAGCCCCATGTCAGGTTCTGGAGCCTGTCTCAGATTCTGTCTCCCTCTCTCTCTGCCCCTCCCCTACTGGTGCTCTGTCTCTCAGTCTCCCAAAAATAAATAAATGTTAAAAAATTTTTAAGATGTAGAAATATAGATAATTTTTCTTCATTTTTGTAATATATTTTTTTATTTTTTAAGTTTATTTATTTTGAAGTGGGGCATGAGCAGGAAGGGAGAGAGAATCTCAAGCAGGTTCTGTGCTCACAACGTGAGGCTTGAACTCACAAACCATGAGATCATGACTTGAACTGAGATGGAGAGTCAGACACTTAACCAACTGAGCCACTCAGATGCCCCTCTTTTGCAATATTTTAGACATTTTGACAATAATCATGTTTTACATCTATAAAGGATTAAATGAAAGAAACATGAAAACATTTTAGTACTTATTTATATTTCTTTGAGGAGTAACAATATAAAGAATTTCATTGAGAACTGTTATGAGCCAATAATTATAAAAATCATACAATAACAAGAAATATTATTTGCATAAAGTGTATTCTGTGCCAAGTATTACCTAAGCATTTAAATTCTTCATCTTATTTAGCTCTAAAACTGCCTTATGAGATATATTATTATTCAGATAAACCATTTTACAGAAGAGAACACTAAAAACTTGTCTAATAGCTAACAAAGAGGGAGGTCTGTAGTTTAGATAAAAATCTCCAAAATGAAATATGTGGGAAAGGCTCTCTCCCACCCACATCAGGACCTGTTCACCACGACCAAGTTAACTTCAAGAGGAGAAGAGCCCTCCTCCAACCTAGATGCTCCCCAGCTCACAAGTATCTAACTTCTATGCTTTCACATGGCCTTTACCTGCATTCACATGTCCCCATGTGAATGATTTGCAGACTCAGCAACCTAGCTGAGCCCTCTCCATCAGTGTTTGCATAATGTTCATGTGGGGAGGGGAGAGGGGAGAAGGAGAGAAGAAGAAAAAGAAAGAGGAGGAGGGAGAGGAGTAAGAGGGAGCACCAAGGATACCAGTGCAGTCAGCAGGCGTTCCTGACCTCCTAGTCAATCTATGATGTGCTATCTCAGCTCTGTGAACCCCTTCTTTGTAGCCCTTCTCAACCTTGTAAGTCTACATTTATTTGTGAGATCACGTTTAAACCACCTGTCTTTCTGACTTGATTGTCAGCACCGTGATGGTCCAAATCCTGTCTTTTTTCCTGTATCTTGATTTGTCCAGCACAGTCCCAGTTTATGCCTATTTTCCTGCTATATTTATTATTAATGCCCTTTAACTCTCCAACAGATCGGTTTGGAGAATGAATTGTATAACCCCTTTTTGAGTTTAATTTTATCTTCACCACGTAGAGTACCTAGCACATTCTGAGAACTTTGTACATAGCTGTTGAGTGTATGAATGAATGAATGAATGAATGAACAAATGAACACCCCATTACTCAAGTTCCAATTTCTCACTTTTCCCAATGCTAAGCAAGAGCTTTCCCTTGGTAGGTTTTGTTCATGGTGTTGAATTGACGTGAGACATCTGGTCTTCCTATCCCTTGTATGTAGGTCAGGGGTCACCCCAGGGAGGCAGGAAAACTCTCAGCTATGAGTCTAGGTATTTACTATAAGAATTTGACCTGATACAACTGTGAGAGGATCTGGGAAATGAAGGTCCAAGAGAGAAGCAGAAAATGAAAGGGTTTACCATCTAGTTATCTATGAAGCCAGTGTTGAGCCACCCACATGGGTCCTATAAAAGGGAAGCTCATGGCCAGGCCGTGGGAGTCACAGCAACTTTCAGAGCATAGTGGCTAAGCTTTCATTCCTGCTTTCCAAAGCACACTTCAATTCATCTTTGGTCAAATGCAACTCAACACTGTGAGGATACTGGAGCTTGGAAAACATGGTTTTTGCCTAACCAACTTGACGTGGCACAAGATGGCAGACTTTTCTTCTGGCACACCTGTACTTTTCTTTTTATCTGTGCATTCCCCTCTCTAGTGGTGTCCCACAGACTTCGCAAATGACACTGTGTCCTGTTTCCGGGAAGAAATGCTCAGGTGGCTTTCCCCAATTCTGAGTTTTCCTCCGAGAGATGAAGGAATATTTCTTCAAGTCCCTTGTGTTCCCAAAGTCACATTATTATTGTTTTAACTTGCAAGGCTGAATTGAGGAAAGGATTGAGCCTTAGGAAAGCAACGCTTTTCCTAGAAAAACACAAAACCCTTCCACATATGATGGTGGAGCCATATTAAGCTTATACCTTGGCTTCTATTTGTTTCCGCAAGGCTCCCTGGTGCATAATCACCATGTATAATATAGCTTTTATCAGCAAGGAGGGGAAAATATCTGATTTTTAAAATCAGCTTCTAAGTGAACTTAAACTCCATGGCCACTTTGTCTTAAAGGAGGTTCTAGTTGGGGTTGAAGCCACCATGTCTCAGAAAATGTCCACAACCCTTCCCTGACTAGGCCGCCATATATCAAGCTAGAACTGGTGGGAGAAACCCAGACCTGAGAATAGGAGGCAAACCTGGGAGTAAGAGCCAGTTGGCACAGCACTAATGTCAACTTGATGGACAAGTTTATTACTGGAAGTGTGTAACCATGAATTCATATTCAGAATTGCAGAAGCAAGGAAACTACAAAGATCAACTAAGAAAGGATAAGAGACCAAATATAGGAGTATAACATAGAATTCAGACAATATATAAGGGCTAAATTTATATTTGTGTTGCTATTGTCCTTCAACCCTACACCTTGATGTTCTGATTTTGATCCCCCTCTGTCTTTGTGTTTCTCTTTCTCTCTCTCTCTCTCCCTCCCTCCCTCTCTCACACGCACACATGTGCATGCGCACACACACATACACACACACCCTTAACCACCATTTAAGTGCTTGTGCAAACTCTGACAATAGAGTAAGGCATTCAACAAATCCAGACAAAAATAGGAATCAGCCAAACTATATGCTGGTAATTTGCAAAAGCCATGCGAGTGCCCTACATTTATAAGGTCATTGATGACACTTTGATTTACTGTATTGCTCCTGTTTGTATCACTGCATGGCAGCCATTTTGACTGTGTAAACTGACAGGCTCACACTTGGTTAGCCCAAATTGGGAGTGACTGTATTTACAATTGTAGAAATTCACGATGTGGGAGATAGAC
Organism: Hyaena hyaena; assembly: GCF_003009895.1. Lineage (NCBI taxonomy): Eukaryota > Metazoa > Chordata > Mammalia > Carnivora > Hyaenidae > Hyaena > Hyaena hyaena. The sequence continues at coordinate 1,633,712 of NW_024080780.1, forward strand.
TGTGACAGTGTCAGTATCATGGCACTTAGTTCCTGTTCTATAAATTCCTGTCCTCTGTCTCACCAAAGAATTGTTCCCAGTCTTCCCTCATTGTATCCAGCCTTTGCTATCATGCACAAGGATAATCTTTGTCACATTTGTCTCCAATCAGACATAAAACTGCTTTAGTTCAGGATTTGCATCAGAATTATCCTTTTATTTATCATAGGCACTCAATTAAGTGTGTCTAAATAAATCAAGCAGTATTAGGACCTTAACATTACTCAACAATTCAATTTGATTATTGCTCTTGTCATTTATATTGTTTTCCTTATTAGTTTATTGTTTTCTTATATTTATGCCAGTTTTCAATAATAGAGTACTTGAGCATAACAATCTTTTCTATTAATTTGCAAGAGAATATCATTAAGATCAATATGTATAATCTGATAATGGGGTAAAATCAATGGGCTGCCAATGAGGGTTTAGATGCACAGTATGTTATTGAGGAAAAAACGGGATCATTGATTTAGATAGAAATAGGTTCATCACTTTACTCTGCCATTTATTAAAAGTAATGCCCTGGACAATGTCTTCATTTGCAAAGTGTGGATAATAATACTCATCTCTTAGATTGGCTGTGGAGAAAAAATAAGATGTATGTTAAAAAAAACTTAGCACATATTTCATGCTCAAACATGGGGATTTCAGGTATTTTTCTAAATTTCAGAATCAATAACATAATTTTAAAAATCATGAAACTCCGTAACTTGAAGTAAATGTATTTTTAAAAAAAACATCATGGGCACTTTTTACTCTGAGATCTAAGATACTATGTTGAATGGGTTCTAAGAAGTAAGTGATGCTTGAGTTAGGTACATTTCCAACTTTCTAATGATGACATCAAAAAGCACAGGCATGCCGTCTCATATGATACAAGGATGTCTGTGGCCAAGAGCAAGCAGAGCCCACGCCAGGGTGTCTGAGTACTCTGATGCAAGAGGAAGTGGAGATTGTGGCTTTCCATCTGCCCTTAGCCTTACATCCACATTTACCACCACCCTCCTCAAATGCATGCTCCAGCTTCCTATGCACACACCCCAGAGGTATGAGTAGAGTAAATGCCACTTTTATTGCATGTCCAGGAGACCAAGAATCCGAGATGTGTGAATATTACCACAAAACAATGAAATTCCAGAGGAAAGCTACAAGTCTTAGTCACCATGTCATCCATCAGCTCTGGTGCTCCAGCAGATAGGGGACTGAATCACAAGAAACTGCAAAATAGATGTCCAGAATGAAGTTTAATGAACTTGAGTTGTTGTACCTTCTATGATCTAACTCTCCCTATCACCATCTTTTTCTTTGTGGGGTCATGATAGCAACAAAGGATATAAACTAGAAAAGGATCTCCCCACTGAGTAACTCATTGTGCCTCATAGACATGACTGTTTCCTTGAAGACACGTCCCCATCAGGAATCTTTGGATAACCCTTTACTGCTTTTCTTCTGTGAGAGCTGTGTGATGTGTCCACTTGGCTAGGCTGAACTACAGTCCCCAGAATTCCCTTTCCAATATGTTTGTGGTTTGGATCATCTACAAGGGGTATCTCTTCTAAGAGGTGGAGGATGGAAAAAAGGTAACAGCCAGTTTGTGGCATACTCACACCTTCTCTTTGAGGTTCAACCAAACACTGTTACAGGTGCTTCTGTGAGGGATTTTTTCACGTGTAATTAAAGCCCTTAATCAATTGACTTTATTTTAATCAAGATCCTCGGTGGGTCTGGCTCAATCAGTTGCAAGTCTTTAACAGAGAAATTAGAACTTCCCTGAGCCGAGTGGCTCCACACAGAAGCTGAGTCTGTAATTATTCCCACTTCTCCCTGGATCTTCCTTCTTAACTGCTTGTCCGTGAGCAACCAGCTTTAGCCCATGCCCATGGGGTTCCAGCCTGCTCATAATCTTCCCTCTCTGACTGCCTGCCTGCGGTCTTTGGGCTTAGTTAATTAGCCACACGATTGTAAAACCAATTCCAAATAACAAATCCATATATGAAACACAGACATCTTATTAGTTCTGCTTCTTTGGACACGTAAACACCTTCTCAACCCTAATCATCCATTTAGTCACTCACTGAGTCTTGTCAATTCCTTTGTCCAAGCAGTACCTTTATCTTGCTGAAGATGACACTGCCACCTGGGGAATCCAGCTGCAACTTCTCACTTCTCCCAGGGCTAATGGAAAACTATTTATTTCTTTTCTTCCCCCTCCGCCCCCCCACAATCCAAGTCCATAATACCATCAGCTCTCACCTGAACAAGATATTTTCATGACCTGCTACTCAGGAAGCCATTCTTATCCAGCCTACTTTCTCCACTGAAGATGGGAAAAACTTCAATGACTAGAAATCTGAATATGTCAGTTTCCACTCAAAACCCTTCTCTGGTTTCCTAGTGCGTGAAGTGCCAGATTCTGGACATTCCCTAAAAGCTTCTGCGCCACCTGGCTTCTCCTCACAACCCCAGTGTCCTTTGATGCCACTCCATGTCTACCTTTCCACTGCCATCCAGTGGCCTGAAATGTTCTTCCAACATTCCTTACCTGGTAGGCAGAATACTATTCCAAAGATGTCCACATCCTAATCACCAGAACCTCTGAGTTTGTTATGTTATACAGCAAGGTGGAATTAAGTTTGCTAATCAACTGACCTTCAGGTGGGATGATTATCTTGGATTATCTGGGTGGCCCCAGTGTTATCATAGGATCCTTATTAGTGAAAGAGGGAAGCAGAAGAGTCAAAGTTTGAGAGGTAGTTGAAGATGCTACCCTACCAGCTTTTAAGATAGAGGAAGGGACCATGATCAAAGGAATGAGGATTGTCTCTTTTTGCTGAAAAAGGCAAGGAAATGAATTCTTTCACTGAGCTCCCAAAAGGAACACAAATTGGCTACCATCTTGATTTTTGCCCAGTGAGATCCATTTTGGACTTCTGACCTCCAAAATTGTAGGATAATAAATTTTTAGGTTTCAAGTGACCAAGTTGGCAGCAATTTGTTAGAGCAGCAGAAGGAAACTAATATGTCCGCTATTGGGAATTCAGACAGCAGTAGAACTTCACAAGTGATGACAAATGCTATCAACCTTTAATTTTATAAATAAAAATAATTACTACTACCATACACTTATTTTCATTAATGAAAGGACTCCTTAACTTTTTGTTTTGAAATAACCAAACTTACAAACAACCAACAGCTATAATACAAAAAACTCCCATTTACACTTTATTCAGATTCATTAATTTTTATTATTTTGCCACATTTGCATATCATTCTTTCTGTGCTTCATTCTTTCTTAGTGTTTACTTAGCAGTCACTCTTTTTCTCTCTTACTGTCTCCTTCTGCAGATACACACACAAGTGCAAATAGTTATCATTAAGAGAGACAATTTTAACACAAAAAAATTAGGAGAGACACATTCTCAGAATAAAGCAAAATCTCTTATATTTAATAACTTCATAATATGGTCCTTATATTTTCTTTGTTTCCTTGTGGTAAACATCATTATGGAGCAGTACTCATTCATAGACAGGCATGTGGAAATCATAGTCCTATTTCTGTATCTTTACTCATACTTTTAAATTTAAGCTTCATTTTCAGGAAAGCCTTATACCCTCAGAGTAGAGTTGATTCCCCAATTTGTATTCCTCTTGAAACCTGAACTTCTAAGTGCCCTCCTGATATTTGCATACTGTCCACCATCCTCTCATCTGTTATCTCTTTGAGGACAAGAATTATAGTGCCATTTACCTTATACACACAATGTATAAAAATGTAATTTTGTGATACAAACAACTGAAAAGTGTGGGGAAGGAACAGTAAAAGAACAGAGATTTTAGGCTTTTTGTATGTTATGTAAGTTAAGCTAGTATAATTTCAAATTATAGTTTTAGAACTTAAGGATGTTAAATATAATCTCTGTGATAATCACAAAGAAAATAACTATAGCATATACACAAAAGAAAATGAGCAAGTAATTTAAATATTTCACTGTAAAACATCAAGTAAACACAAAAGAAGATAGTAAAATAGTAAACGAGGAACCAAAAAAAGCTATAAGACATGTGAAAAACAAATAGTAAAATGGCGGAAGTCCTTCCTTATTGGTAATTACATTAAATATAATTGGATTAAACTCTCCAATTAAAAGATAAAGATTGGCAAATGGGTACAAAAACATGATCCAACAACATGCTACCTACCAGAGGCTCACACTAAATCCAAAGACACAAATAGTTTGAAAGTGAAAGGATGGGGAAAGATATTCCATGCAAATAATAGCCAAAAAAGAAGAAGGGTGGCTATATTATAGGACAAAATAGACCTTAAATGTTAAAAGTTTTCAAGAGAGACTGGAACATACTATATATTAAAGAAGGTTCAGTACAGTGAGAAGATAATACAAACATTTATGTACAAATTCCACACTGTCAAGATATGTGAAACAAATCTAACAGAACTGAAGGAAGACACAGATAGTTTATAAGTATAGAGACTATAAGTTAGTTGGATCAACTAGATCCAACAAACATAAACAACACTCTACCCCATAACAGCATACACATTTCTCTCAAGTGCTTATGGGATATTTTTCAAAAAATTAGAAACCTTTGGTAGAAATGTAAAATGGTCTAGGCACTGTAGAAAACAGTAAGGAATTTTCTCAAAAAATTAAAAATAGAATTACTGTATCTAGAAGTTCCCCTTGAAATTAGGGTCTCAGAAATATTTGTACATCCATGTTCATAGCAGCATTATTCATAGCAGCTAAAAACATGGAAGCAACCCAAGTGGTTATCAATGGATGAACAGATAAGTAAAATATTTTATATACATACTGTAGAATATTACTCAGTCAAAAAGAAGAAGGAAATTGTAACACATGCTACGATACGGATGAAACTTGAGGATATAATGCTAAGTGAAATAAGCCAGTCACAAAACAACAAATGCTACAGGATTCCACTTATAAGAAGTACTTAGAATAGTCAAAATCATAGATATCAAAAGTGAAATGGAGGTTGCCAGGTCTATGAGGGTGGGGTGTTATTTTTAATCGATATAGATTTTCACTTAGCAACATAAAAAGCATTCTGAACATGGACCGTGGTGATGGCCGCACAACAATATGAATGTACTTAATAGCTCTTGTGGGGATGAGCACTGGGTGTTATATGGAACCCAACTTGACAATAAACTATTTTTTTAAAAAAAGATGGTAAATTTCATATAGTGTGTATTTTGCCACAATAAAAATGCTACGTAAACAAAACTTTATAATCAAATAGTAAAGTGCACTATCAAAGAGAGACTCCTTCAAAATCTAATCTTATCCTATTTTCTAGGCCAAGGTAACCAGCAGCCAAAATCACAACGACATATCCGCCATAACACAACATAATTTACTTCATCAGAAGCTTTATTCAAAGGCATCATTGGAAACATAGGCTTCCAATTTGTGCCTTTATAGAATTTAATAGTCAAACTTTTCTGAGTTATCTTTGCCTGTACATGACTAAATTCTAAACCACCACAGATACCTAATTATATTCTTCCCAGCAAGCATCCTTCCAACCTGTGTATAGTAAGAAATTGTTAAAGATATCAGTGAATATATTAATTTTCAAAAATACATAAACAGGCTTTAAAAGACCATATGCTACTTTTCTTTAGTTTCGAAACCACAATGGATGCACTTGGAATGATTGTTCTAAGTTTCCTGTGATAAGTGAAATTCAAGGAGTTTCCGTAAATGATACATTTATATTGGAGAAATAATTTCATTCATTTGTTGTCTTATCCTAGGTTTTTTTCCATGTATATATATATATATATATTTGGTAAGAAACAGAAAAGAAACAGGAAACATTTTTACAATGTTTTCAAAGCAAAAAAGAAATGTTATGATTCTGTAAATAAAGAATATTTTTACAGTATTTCAGATTTGGCAGGACATCTGGTGTGGATGTTATCAAGGGCATTAGAAGCAAATAACTGAATTCTGCTATCAGTTCCTTAGTATGCTACCATATGGACATCTTTTTTTTTCTCCTTACTCTATCCTTTACTGAATTGGGAGAGACAAAAGCATATTAAAAATGACCCTGTAAATTGCTTCCTACCATCTCTTAGGTTGCCTAACATTATGGTCTGTTTTTAGTGCATAGACTAGTGCCTGATCTCAGCTCCCTTAAGTAGATTTCCATGCATTGGCTTGAATCGTGTGTAGAAATCAGAGTTGTAAAAAAGTAAGAATCTGGAAGACTTGGTATTGTTAAAATGTCAATTCACTTCAAATTAACCTATGCAAACAAAGTGAAAATCCCAGCAGGTTACTTGGTAGATCCTTACCTGATGCTGTCTCCTTGGACTGAGTTGTGTATTAGCGCACCTTCTGTGCATGTAAGGAAAAGGAACTATAATAAACAAAGCAATTTTGAACAAAGTTGGGACACTCACACTACACAATTTCAATACTTAATATAAAACCACAGTAATCAAGATAGCTTCATATCAGTAAAAGCACTGAAGAAGTTTAGAATCAATGGCATCTCAGTAATAATAAACATTCCCAGAGCCCAGATCTTTGTTTCTCAATGCCATTTTCCAGTAAAAGAAAACTTAACTCCTTGTAGTTGTAGTTGATTCCAAAAGTGGGGCAGAAAAAAATATGAGCCTGGAACGTCTTGCATACTAGAAACTAAGTAAGTGCTTAAACAAGGATGGACGCGTGTCAAAAGAAGCCAAGAAGCTAGAAAATTGAGTAACTAAATAATGACAGATTGGATTGTAACAAACAGAATGCAATAAACAATCATGAGTCTATAATGACATAAAAAATAATTGAATAAATAAATAAGTGAGACAGGAAAGCTCTTCCAATCAATACATGTAGGAGAGAAGACAAGAATAGAAAATACCGTTAGAACCAAGAGTAAAAGTTGTTACAGACAAGATCTACCAATAAAACCTTCAGGAGGAAGACAATATTTGCCTAATCTCATAATAAGTCCCCTCAAGATATTTATTATTTACAAAAGGAGAAATAGTGATTTTTAAACATTTATTTATTTTTGTAAGAGAGAAAGAGACAGAGAGCCAGAGCATGGGTGGGGGAGGGACAGAGAGAGAGGGAGACACAGAATCCCAAGCAGGCTCCAGGCTCCCAGCTGTCAGCAAAAAGCCAGACACAGGACTTGAACTCATGAACCATGAAATCACAACTCGAGCCAAAGTCAGATGCTTAACTGACAGAACCACCCAGGCAACCTGGAGAAATAGTAATTTTTTAATTGAAAGAGCTGGCAGATACCATCTTAGCCAAGTGATCAAGGTTAACATCACCTATAATGAAACACATTGGCAGCAGGCACCCCTGGTACAGTGCACTAAGGAGGGCTCATTATCTCAGTGATGTTCTTGACAAACACCTACAAATCTAATCTTTTCATGAAAAATATTAGACAAATCCAAATTGTAGGACATTCTGCAAAATATGTGTCCAATATGCTTCAAAAGTGTCAAGGTCCTGGAAGGCAGAGAGAGAGAGAGAGTGCTACCCCTTAATAAGATTTCCCCAGCCACCATAATGCAGTCTAAAAAAGTAGCACCCATGGTGAGCTACTGTGACTATTCACTTCATTTAAGAATAAAGAAAATTAAGGATGTGTGAACAGATGATAATAAATTAATGCTTCATAAGGTGCTGCTAATACACAACTCAGTCCAAGGAGACAGCGTCATGTAACAAAAATAGTTTCTCACTTCACAAGCCATTGAACTTCTCTCTATTCTCACTGGTCTCTGAATCTGTTCCTCCTCTTCTATTCCCATCTGTCTCATTTTCTCTCTTCTCCCTCCTTCACCCAACCTTCTGTACTATGTTAATACACAGTATAGAACTGAAGTACATTTTTAAGTAACTGATATTGTCAAGTTTTATAGCTTGTCTACCCAAGCTTTTCAAAACTTTCATTCAAAATAGCTAAAGCTGTATTAAGACAATCGTTCTTCATGTAAACCTTAAATTGATATAGTATGTGTGAGGTTACTGGCTCTTGATAGAAAATGTTTTCCTATCTCTGGCAAAAAAAGCTTAGAAGTCCATTCAGAATGATGTTGTCAGAATATATATTCACGAGATACTCTGAAATAGACAAAAAGAAAAGAGCACACAATGACTTCATTCTTCAACGTTATAAATCACCCCAGTTTTGACATTCTTATTCATAATCATACTGCAATTAAACACAATATATAGATGGCTAGCTGAAGTAGCATAAATAATTTCAAAATTTGATGGTTCTTTTTTCATAGAAAATCATAATTCTTACTTGCAAAAGAGAGTTAAGCCAAATTCTCTTACATTCATTCTCAATCACTACTCTTTCTTCAGAAAAACAAATTATATTGAGTGATAATATGGTACAAATTAGACAAAGGAGAGGTGCTTCCTGAATAGCTACCCTATAATTTATACCAAAATTAACTTCAAGTGGGACTCGAGCACTTTCAGAATCTGGCTGCCATCCTAAATGCCTTCAGTGGGGGATGCAAAATGCTATTGCTTCCCCTCACCACTTTGCTTCTGATTTCCTAAGTTGAGTAACCGCTAATTCAGCTCTGACTTTGATCAAAAAAGATCCCAAAGATCAAGGAGGATATGAATCTATGTTCCAAGAGTGAAATCAAATATAGCATTTCTCAAATGTGTTAGTATTAGGTTTCCTCAACCTATTCTTTCTTCATTCTCCAATCCTGCTTATATCTGGCCCTAGATGAAGTAAATGCCAAGTACAGGAAAAGAGAATGGACTCCAGGTGTGTGTAAGTATGGGAGTGCTGGACGCATGGGTTGGGGAAGTAGGGACTTCCCTACAGGGAGACTGTTCTATATTTAGAATGGCCTGATGATTGAAACACCCCAGCTATGTACAGAGTTCCCAACCACATCTTTACTATGACATCACCAAAATAACTAGACATTTGAGGAAACCTGAAACATGAAAGAGAAGGATCAAGATCCAAAAATTTGAGCTATAGCAAACAGAGACAATTTCGGGTACCCAGAGGACACATTTATTAAACTCGTCAATGAGTCCCTCAGAGAAATATGAAAAAAAGTTTGCACTCATAAAACAAGAATTGGGGAGTTTTAACAAATTAAAACCATGATTGTTCAGATTTCTAAAAGTTCAATAAGTGGGTTGTAAATTACACTGAAGGAAATCTATAAGAAAAAAAAGAAATAGAGGCCATAGTTACAGTAAATATAATAAGGGACATAGAGATTATTAAATCAAGAATTCTCTAGCAAACACTAGAGATGCCTACTCAACATCCATACTCCATTTCACCCTTATTAATATTTGGTTTAAAGGGGATCTCCAATGGCTTCTCCCTTTCTTCTTCACTCTTCCCTCCACTTTCTGACTGAATCACAGAAAAGATACCTGGAGAAGAAGCAACCACCTTAGGAGGGTGAGCATGAGTGGTACCTGCTAAAGATTATGGCTCAGGAAAACAGGATGACCCTGGGTCTTTATGGCATTGTGGAATTGCTGTGCCAGACCTAGACTTCTTACCTCTACATTTCTTATTATGTGAAAATTCAAAATTATATTTTTTGAATGAAACACTTCAGTTGGATTTCTGTTTACCTGGCAATAGAGATATTAGCTAATAAGATAACATTAAGATAACATCATTTGTTATTAATTATAACATAATGGTATTTATTTCTAATATTCAGATAATATCTGAAAACAGGCAGTTGAATCCAGCATCCAACTAATGAAAAAAAATGAGTAAAGAGGGAAGAAGAGGGAAAGAAGGTAGGTGAGGAGAGAGTAGAAAATACAAGCGAGGAATTGTCACGGAAATTTAAAAAACAAAATTCCAAAAATTGGAGGGATACAAGTGTCTTACATTTGGAAAAGTTTTCCAAGTGCTGGAATAATTAATAGAAAATGTCCACATTTTGTGCAACAAAGAGATTACCTTAAAAGTCTCTGGGAGAAAAAATAAGTAATATACATAAGATATAAAAACAAAATTGAAAAAAAATTAAGCCAGAATTCTTTTTATTAAAAGTTTTTTTTAATTTTTAAGTAATCTCTGTGTCCAATGTGGGCTCAAACTCATAACCCCAAGATCAAGAGTTGCATGTTCTACCCACCAAGCCAGCCCTCTTAAGCTGGAAGTCTTAGCTAGAGTGTCTAATTAAACATTCTCAGACATGAATGGATTCAGAAAGATTACCATCCATATAGCCTTTTTTAGAAGTTGGATCAGGATGTATTTCAGCAATGTAAACCAAGTAAGACCACATGGGATCCAGCAAATATTCACCTAACCCCCAAAAAGTAGTGAAAAACAGTATTAGGATTATTGTTCTTTTATCCTGCTGCAGAGCTCTCAATCTAGACTGAAGCACATGAACAAAACTCTGAGTAGAAGATAGTTTCCAAGATAGTTGTGGTCCAACCATGAGATAATAAGTGCAAATTAGAATAAAAAGTGAATGAGTTTCCAAAGAAATTTAATGGATTTCATGTGACAGATTTTATGTATTTCACAGAAAGGTAGGACATACTAACAATATAGTAATGGCATATGTTTTACACTTCATGTATTGACATAATGAGATTTGGCATTAAGTAGTAATTTTTTAATGACTTGGGAAATGCTTATAATTCACTATTGCTCAAAGAAGAAAATTGAATAGGATTCTATTTTCTTAAATAGTTGATAATGCTTATCTTGGTCAGTTCAAGATGTTGTAATGAAATACCATGGACTGAATGGCCTAAGAAGCATACATTTATTTCTCACAGTTCTGGATCATCTCAAGATCCTGGCTGATTCGGTTTCTGTTGAGAGCCCTCTTCCTGGCTTGCAGTTACCTTCTCACTGTGCCCTCACATGGTGGACAGAGAGTGCTGTCATCTCTCTTGTCTTTTAAGGACACCAATTCCATCATACAGTCCTCACCTTCATGACCTCACCTAACCCTACTTACCCCTCAAAATTCCACTTCCAAATACCCACACATTGGGAGTTAGGGGTTCAGTATAAGAATTTGAAGGGACACAAACATTCCATAACAATTTACTCTTTTTATGTGTGAGATAATTTGTTAAAACTTTACGTGAAATAATCTATTTAAATCTCTAAATCATACTGTGCAGTAGATGCTATTACTATTATAAGTATTTTTATTATAAATTAAGAATTTTGGTATCTGCTTTACAGTTGTTGAATGACTTTAAAACTAATGTGTATTTCTTTGTTTCAATTTTTAACATTTCTTCAGATAAAGCAAATAATTGGTCTCACATTTAGATTATGTTTGTTTTTATATACAGATTATCTTGAAATTATTTTCATTTGGAACTTTTGATATTACATATTATTCAACATTTATTTAAACTTAATTTTAAAATTCAGCTTGTTCTATGCCTTAAAATGTCAGAGTTAAATAATTTCTTGGCTCAAAGAGTCACTTGGACTTTTTTAAAGAGCAAATTGAGGAATCAGTGGATTGGTGGCTTACTTTATTGCGAATATATGAATTTCTTCAAAATGTCAAAAGACTGGTATAATAAGTGGCTTGTAGAGATCCAATTGTATAGATCCACAGTACAAAGAAAGTAATTTTAGTCTATTTTAATTTATCCAGAATTCTGAATGAAGTTTAATTTATATAACCACCAGTACATCCCACTGAGATGCTTGTATTGAGCTACGATAAATCGTGGTGACCTTTGAGAATATTGGTGAAGCACTTCACGTAGCAGGTAAGGGGAGAGAGTCCATCAAATAAGACAGTGCTAAGGAACTGGCCAGGATCCAGATTTACTCTTCAGGGTGTTTCTGAGTTACTGTCTCCCCAAAGTCCCTTGAGCAAGGAAAGCAATTACTTTGGCACAGGGGAAAATCAAGAGTTAGCTTCTCTTCTACCATTTAGCCTTTATCTTTAGCCCCTTGCTCCTAGGTTGGGCATTTTGGGAGCTATCTTGGGTTTCTGCTTATCAAGAAACTTGGCTAAAAATAGAAAAACACTGAGAAAGATAGTCTTTCAGAGGCCCAACCACTGGAGTATACATGCTATGTAGTCCCCACGATCTGAGACGGGAGATCTCACTCCCATAGTTAGATCATCTCACATGGCACAAGTGACTTTATGAATGCAGATTATCCGGGTGGACCTGACCTAATCACATGAGCCTTTTTTTTTTCTTTTTTCTGTTTTTTAACTTGTTTTGCTTTATTTTAATTTCTTTTTTTTTCTTACAAATAGTTTATTGTCTAGTTGGTTTCCATATAACACCCAGTGCTCATCCCCACAAGTGCCCTCCTCCATACCCATCTCCCCCCTCCCCCCACATCCATCAGTCCTCAGTTTGTTTCTCAGCATTCAAGAGTCTCTCACATGAGCCTTTTAAATAAGGGTCTGTTGATGAACAGAAAAGTCTGTGGTTTGAAGCATGAGAAGGATTCGATGTGGCCTTGTAGACTTGAACATGAAAGGGGCCATGAAGCAAGGAATGTGGCAGCTTTTAGGAGCTGAGAGCTTAAGAAAATTCATAAGAATAAGGTCTAGTTTTCCTCAGAACCTCAAGATAAGATCTCAACCTGCCAACACCTTGATTCTTATCACAGTGAACACTGAACACTTCTTTATATTGCAGAAGGTCCTGTAGATGCCCAAAGAGCCAATTATTTACAATTTTATGACATATGAGTAAAGTGAATTCAATTAATTTTTCTTACTGTTTCCCCTGCCATAATATACATGACAGGACTTGTTGTTTACGTCCCATATTATTTTAATGTAAAAATATAGACACATGCTTCCATTTGGAACTGCCAGTATACAGGCCCAGCATTGGGCTCAGCACTTTTCGGAAAGTGAGATCTTCAGAAGTTTATAGTTTAGCTGAAAAAAAAAAACACACACACACACATACACCCTAATCAATATCATATGAGGAGAAACTGGCATGTAATTAAAAGTGAAAATAAATTTCTAGAATCTCAGATATAAATTTAGATATGCATCTCAGAGAAAAGTGCAATAATTTCTTGCTAGAATAACCCAATAGGTTTTGTCAGTAAGATGGTAAAGAACCTTGGTCTGATGGGTAATTGAGCTATCATTTCAGTAAAGAGCCCTGCTATCACTACCTGTTTCCAAAAATACTGTTTCCTCACAGAGTGCCCTGGGTTCAGTTCAATTCATAAGTCTTCTTTGGAAATTAGTTACTCTTCTCAAAGGAAAATGTATGAGTTTTTAACCTTACAGAGTTGCTTGCATTAATAAGTCATGGCAGAGTGAAGAGGGCCCGTTCCTTCCTTGCAGTGAGGCCCAGTCCTCCCGGGGTGGGGTAATATGCCCCTAGAACTGGTCCCTCACTCAGGTATTTCCCAGGCGGAACAAGAAGCTCACTGTTAGCAGTCAGTTGATGCACTTAACTGAGATCTCCATGTTCCCCTTACACAGTTCACCAATACCCTCCTGGAAATAAACTTTTTGGACTAATTGTTCCCAATTGCTCATCCTTGAGAGGGAAATTAAAAATGCCTGTTATTAATCATTAGCACCTCACCTGTAGAGAATTTCATGGCTCATCAGCCATCACTGGGGACTTAAGAGAACAAGGTCCCTAGGGAACAGGGAATAGATGACAGGGTGAATCACGTGGGGGATGAGGAAGGAAGACTTAGGAAGAGGTCTGGATTCTGGGACACTGATGAGTACAGAGTATATTGGAAGAGAGACAGTAGGAAGCCTCTCTGGGGTGGGAGGAGAAGAAACTATAGAGAAGAGGAGGGCGCAGGAGGTAGCATCTCCAATCTAGATGGGACCTTCTAGATGCGACCTTATACAGGTGAGCAATAAAGGCTTATAAAGGTATTGAACTTCCCCCCAAGGTCATACAAGTGACAAATCTGGGGACATGAGCCAAAATTAAGTTATTTCTCTCTCATGCTTCCATATGATTCTTGTAGGCCTGTCAAAGTAACATTTCCTTCTGAGATGGTAAGCTTCTGAGTCATGAGAAAGGATCCAATCTTACCTTACTTTCCCTGGCAGCATTTGGCACATAGGAGGTGTTAATAGATATTCATCGTGCAGAATGTGTTTTTTCTTAATCAAGGGCATCTTATTCCTGTTCATGCATCTCTCCAAAACCTGTCCTGCCAATGGTCTCTCTGTCTCTCTCTCTCTCTCTCTCTCACACACACACACACACACATGCCTTTTGACCAATTCCAGAAAAAATGTCTGATTCTTGATTCCTTATGCACAAAGAACCATCCCGATCTGACCCCCCCTTTTTTTTACTGACCCTTTCTGCCTTTTTGATTGCCAGTATATATTTTCTCTACATGAAAGTAATAGAATTTGCATCAGTGGGTCCAAATTTACCTATGCATTAGAATACATTAAGGAACTTTAAAAAACTACAAATGTTGGAACTCTAGCCTCCAGATTTATGTTTAATTGTTCTGGGATGAGGTTCAGACATCAAGACACTTAAAAGGTCCCTAACTGATTTTAATGTACATCCAGGATTGAGTACCACTGATATAAATATTACTTTCCCACAGAGGAAGCTCCATCCAAGACTAATGAAATCAGAATCTCTAGAGATGGGGCCAGCCAGCAAACAGTATTTCTTAGGTTATCCCATGTGATCTCACTGTGCAGCCAGGAAGACTGAGAATCTCTATCAAAACAGTGGGTCTAGGATAGTAGTACATACAAGAAATATCCAAGGAGATTTGTAAGATTATGAATCCAAGTAGCATCCTCGACCTAAACCAGCTTCCTTAGCTTGCAACTCTCCCACATTTGTCGTGGCTGGTGATGGAGGCCGGGAAGCATTAACGAGAACACACCATGTGCAACTTGCTTGCTTGAACTCCTCACATGCAATGAAAGGTGGGCTCCCATCACGTACAACTGCTGCTGCTATAGACAAAGTTCCCGAGAAATTCTCGAAAAGGAGATTCTGGAGTGTTGACAAGCAGGATAGTGTCCTGCATCCAGGCTTCTGTGCCTCCAGGTGGGGCTACTCTTACTGCTGGCTTCTGGGAGTGACATCATTGCCTAAGACGGAACAAAGTTTCTGTCTACAGAAAGTACCTGAATGAATGAATCTAAAGGGAGTTCCCTAGGGGCCTGAACCTCTGGGCTCTGGGCTATTTATCTACACAACAAGAGTTCTTGTGAAACTTATTTAAAAGAGTTTATTGGTAATAAGCAGGTGCAGTCCACTGACCCCAGGTATGATGAATGTCAGTCCTGACGCTGGACACTCTGCTGCTTGTGACAAGTTAAGAGAGTGTCAGCTCTGAGTATCCACTGTATTCTGTACTTGCAAGTCGCTCACTAAGTGGAGGAGGAACGGAAGTGTGAATCTTCTGCAAAAGTGTCAGTGTTGTTTTCCAGAGGTATGAAATTGCCCTGAGCTGGTAAGTGAGGACTGCAAGTTGTCTGATGCATAACAAGTTTCATATAATCCCAGCAAAATTTTAAAGTGGTTATTGAGACTTGCTTAGCATCACTTTGAGCGCCCGAAGAAGATTCCTTCTCCTTTTAGGTAACAATACATTTTATGAGAAGTTGCCTCTCATCTCAGAGCTATGTATTTTAAACCCTCACCTCTACTCCTTAACTTAATGTTGACTCCTTGGCTTAAAAATACAAAGAACTTTGTTAAACAAGCTAACCGCTGGAAACATTATGGTTGCCAGCTGAAAGAAATGAGGTGTGTACACAGACCACATAAAACAATGAAAGCAACTTAAATACAAAATGTACAAGGTAACGAGGAATAATTTTGGCAATATTGAAAGCATGTGAGTGGCCTGCAGCTTTGGGTAATGCTCTGCAAATCTTGGCGTTCACCCACCTGGCCTCGGAGTCCCTCCGGATGAGGCCTAGATAACTGGGACCTTCCATCTTCAAAATCAGCCTTTCTGGCCAGACCATAAAGGGTCAAGGCACCCATTACAAACCAGAACTCTCCAGTGCTGCCACGTCCTGCTGATTCAAAGAGGGGCAAAACCAAGGGACAATTTGCAGTTCATTTAGTGGCCATTGAATTAACAGTGTTATTCCTTTTGGTAACATTTGCCATTGCCCTTTTAATGAGGTGCTTTGTTGAACAAGAGCTCCATCTATGGGAGAAATCAGTTATACTGACTTCTACCCTTAACATCTTGATTTCAATTTACATTAGACCACTGGTTCTCAAAAAGAGGTGATTTTGCGCTCCAGGGGACATCTGGCACATCTAGAGACATTTTCTGTTGTCATGACTGGATTGGGACATCTAACAGGTAGAGGGTAGGATACTGCTAAACATCCTACAATGTTCTCGACAGCCCCCACACACCAAAGAATTTTCCCACCCTATCAATAAATAAAATGGGAGAATTCTTCTTGAGAAAAGAGAATTTTATAAAATCTGGTTTCCCCAAGCCACAATAAAACCATTTTTTATTTAAATCTTTTCCTATTCCCCCACCACTACATTGAGCTTCTCATCTCCCTACCTTTTCCTGCTGCTCATGGATGTGATAAATTCTTTTACCCTAAGGTGTTAATGAATGACTTAATATATTAATATATATCTAGGCTATTTGAAAACAAAAACTAGAGGAATATGATGATACTTAGGGCAAACAAAAAAGCATTTGTAATGGTAGAGTTTTAAGTATGGGTCGCTTAATGGGACTGAAACTGTTTTTTTGTTTTTGTTTCTGTTTACAAATAGTTTATTGTCAAGTTGGTTTCCATATAACACCCAGTGCTCATCCCCACAAGTGCCCTCCTCCATGCCCATCACACCCCTCCCCCCCACACCCATCAGTCCTCAGTTTGTTCTCAGCATTCAAGAGTCTCTCATGGTTTGCCTCTCTCCCTCTCCCCCACTATTCCCCCCTTCTTCTCACCCATGGTCCTCCGTTAAGTTCCTCCTAATCCTCCTATACGTGCAAACATATGATATTTGTCCTTCTCTGCCTGACTAATTTCGCTCAGCATAAGACCCTCAAGGTCCATCCATGTTGCTACACAGGCCAGATTTCATTGTTTCTCATTGCCATGTAGTATTCCATGGTATAGATAAACCACATCTTCTTGATCCATTCATCTGTTGATGGACACTTAGGCTCTTTCCATGTTTTAGCTATTGTGGAGAGTGCTGCTATGAACATTGGGGTACATGTGCTCCTATGCCTCAGCATTTCTGTATCCCTTGGGTAAATTCCTAGCAGTGCTATTGCTGGGTCATAAGGGAGTTCTATTGTTAGTTTCCTGAGGAACCTCCACACTGTTTTCCAGAGGGGCTGTACCAGTTTACATTCCCACCAACAGTGTAGGAGGGTGCCCGTTTCTCCACATCCTCGCCAGCATCTAGAGTTCTCTGATTTGCTCATTTTAGCCACTCTGACTGGCGTGAGGTGGTATCTCAGTGTGGTTTTGATTTGTATTTCCCTGATGAGGAGGGATGCTGAGCATCGTTTCATGTGTCTGTTGGCCATCTGGATGTCCTCTTTGGAGAAGTGTCTGTTCATGTCTTCTGCCCATTTCTTCACTGGGTTGTTTGTTTTTCGGGCGTGTAGTTTGGTGAGTTCCTTATAGATTCTGGATATTAACCCTTTATCTGATATGTCATTTGCAACTATCTTTTCCCATTCCGTTGGTTGCCTATTAATTTTCTGGGTTGTTTCCTTGGCTGTGCAGAAGCTTTTAATCTTGATGAGGTCCCAACAGTTTATTTTTGCTCTTGATTCCCTTGCTTTTGGGGATGTGTCAAGTAAGAAGTTGCTGCGGTGGAGGTCAAGGAGGTTGTTTCCTGCTTTCTCCTCTAGGGTGTTGATAGTTTCCTGTCTCACGTTCAGGTCCTTTATCCATTTTGAGTTGATTTTTGTGCATGGTGTGAGAAAATGATCTAGTTTCATTCTTCTGCATGTTGCTGTCCAGTTCTCCCAACACCATCTGTTAAAAAGGCTGTCTTTTTTCCATTGGATATTCTTTCCTGCTTTGTCAAAGATCAGTTGGCTGTATACTTTTGGGTCCACTTCTGAGTTCTCAATTCTGTTCCATTGGTCTATGTGTCTGTTTTTGTGCCAATACCATACTGTCTTGAGGATGACAGCTTTGTAGTAGAGGCTGAAGTCTGGGATGGTGATACCTCCCGTTTTGGTTTTATTTTTCAGTATTACTTTGGCTATTCGGGGTCTTTTGTGGTTCCATACAAATTTTTGGATAGTTTGTTCTAGTTTTGAGAAGTATGCTGGTGCAATTTTGATTGGAATTGCATTGAATGTGTAGAGTGCTTTAGGTAGTAATGACATCTTAACTATATTTATTCTTCCTATCCATGAGCATGGAATGTTTTTCCATTTCTTTGTGTCTTCTTCAATTTCCTTCATAAGTTTTCTATAGTTTTCATCATACAGATCTCTTGTATCCTTGGTTAGGTTTATTCCGAGGTATTTTATGGTTTTTTGTGCAATTGTGAATGGGATCAGTTTCTTGATTTCTCTTTCTGTTGCTTCATTATTGGTGTATAAAAATGCAACCGATTTCTGTACGTTGATTTTGTACCCTGCAACTTGGCTGAATTCTTGGATCAGTTCTAGTAGGCTTCTGGTGGAGTCTGTCGGGTTTTCTATGTAGAGTATCATGTCATCTGCGAAGAGTGAAAGTTTGACTTCCTCTTTGCCAATTCTGATGCCTTTGATTTCCTTTTGTTGTCTGATGGCTGATGCTAGGACTTCCAGCACTATGTTAAACAACAGTGGTGAGAGTGGACATCCCTGTCGTGTTCCTGATCTCAGGGGGAAAGCTCTCAGTTTTTCCCCGTTGAGGATGATGTTAGCTGAAGGCTTCTCATAGATGGCTTTGATGATGTTTAAGTAGGTTCCTTCTATCCCAACTTTCTCGAGAGTCTTTATTAAGAAGGGATGCTGTATTTTGTCAAATGCTTTTTCTGCATCTATTGACAGGATCATATGGTTTTTATCTTTTCTTTTATTGATATGATGGATCACATTGATTGATTTGCGAATGTTGAACCAGCCCTGTAACCCAGGAATGAATCCCACTTGATCTTGGTGGATGATTCTTTTGATATGCTGCTGGATTCGATTTGCAAGGATCTTGTTGAGAATTTTTGCATCCGTATTCATCAAGGATATTGGCCTATAGTTCTCTTTTTTTGCTGGATCTCTGTCTGGCTTGGGAATCAGAGTGATGCTGGCTTCATAAAATGAGTCCGGGAGTTTTCCTTCGACTTCTATTTTTTGGAATAGCTTGAGAAGAATTGGGATTAATTCTGTTTTAAATGTCTGGTAGAATTCCCCAGGGAAACCATCAGGTCCAGGGCTCTTATTTGTTGGGAGATTTTTGATCACTGATTCGATTTCTTCACTCGTTATGGGTCTGTTCAGGTTTTCTATTTCTTCCCGTGTGAATTTTGGTAGTGAGTGTGTGTTTAGGAATTTGTCCATTTCTTCTAAGTTGTCCAATTTGTTGGCATATAATTTTTCATAGTATTCCCTGATAATTGCTTGTATTTCTGAGGGGTTGGTTGTAATAAGTCCATTTTCATTCATGATTTTGTCTATTTGGGTACTCTCTCTTTTCTTTTTGAGAAGCCTGGCTAGAGGTTTGTCAATTTTGTTTATTTTTTCAAAAAACCAACTCTTGGTTTCATTGATCTGTTCAATTGTTTCTTTGGTCTCTATGTTGTTTATTTCTGCTCTGATTTTTACTATTTCTCTTCTTCTACTGGGTTTAGGGCGTTCTTGTTGCTCTGCCTCTAGTTCCTTTAGGTGAGCTGTTAGATTTTGGACTTGCGCTTTTTCTAATTTCTTGAAATAGGCCTGGAGTGCAATGTACTTTCTTCTTAGGACTGCCTTTGTCGCATCCCATAGATTTTGGATTGTTGTGTTTTCATTTTCATTTGTTTCCGTATATTTTTTAATTTCTTCTCTAATTGCCTGATTGGCCCATTCATTCTTTAGTAGGGTGTTCTTTAACCTCCATGTTTTTCGAGGTTTTCCAGACTTCTTCCTGTGATTGATTTCAAGTTTCAAAGCATTATGATCTGAGGGTGTGCATGGTATGATCTCAATTCTTTTATATTTATTGAGGGCTGCTTTATGAATGGGCCTGAAACTTTGGGTACAAGTTTTCTCCTTCCAGCTTTTCCCACAGGGCAATCCTACCCTGTGGCTGGTTAAATAAATAAAACTATATCACGTGGTGTTCAGACCATTGTAGTTGACATATGGTTGTAAAAGCTCTTGTGGGATGGACACAATACTGAGGAACAAATCAGCTTTCTTGGATTCTCTGCTTAACACGTGCCATTCAGCAGGTCACCATTCAGTGTCTCATGCAGCAATTCACCAAGTGGGATTTTGGTGGACTAAAAACTAAAAGTCGGCTTCTGAGAGATGTTCTTTCTGTCCACAGAGAAACACATATACCTCTGAAGTTTATGATAGAACAAGTTTTTGTAAAAATGTAGCTGTGGGCTTGGGTTTTCTGTCCTTTGAGACCTCCTAATTGTGGACTAAGAATAAAATTTGAAGCCTCGTGCTTCAGGATTGTCACAACCTCAGGTGTTTTCAGAGATCAACCCTTGCCCCATGGAGAAGAATCTTTGTCCCAGCTGTAAAGCCTACTGTTGCCACATTCTAGGGGACCACACTCTCATTGCTCCATCCCCCCAAAAAGCAAAGGATAGTGATGCCCACTTGTCTGAAAAGATGAATATCTTTCTTAATCTACATGGGTTTTGTGTCTTGCCTTTTCTCTCTGATGACTAAGTACTGAATTCATCTCATCAGCCACTGGGCATTTACAATCTGTAGGGCAATGCCATGGGAATGCAGAGATGATTTAGAGTCCCACTCCATGAGGTAAGCAAGCAAAGATGTTATATCTGCATACATGACTCCAGTCCACTTTTTTCCATTGTGACATGAAATCTCAGCCTGGATATTGCAGTTAGAGGAAAAGAGGCATTCTTGAAAGTTATCAGCTCATCTTTCCTGCCATTAGCAACAGTGGACAAACTATTAAACCTTGAAAGTCACTAAGATCTTGCCCACATTTTCTATGCAATATCTAGATTTCTATACTATGACTGTGCCAGGCAATGTATATAGTGAGAAGTATTGGAGCATCCTAAAAATTCATATTAAATGAGTAATGATTTAATAACTTTCTTTTTCAAGTGCCATCAGCAAGAAATTGTACAGTTTTATGGGAACTCTTGATTTATTGGTACAGAAGATTGCCTCAGCACAGTCAGTTTGCCTCATAATTTGTGGGAAAGAAGCAAGATTAAAAAGAAATTTGAAGGGAAAAAACGAGTTGAGAAAAATTGGCAACAGGGCTTGTGAAATATTAATTATAATTGAGAAGAGAACATCCCTGCTGAATCTAGGCAATTTCATGTTTCATGTTCACTAATAAAGCCTGTGTCCCCCAAACTAGCTGATGTATGATCATTGTTTGCAGTCAAATGGGTCTGATGAGCAGTGAATATTAAAATGATATTCTTAGTAATTATAAATGTAAAAAATATAAAATAGGAAGATAATAATGCATACCTGCAAACACCATAAACTGAGAAAGGCATTGTGTTGCTCTCTTCCCAAGTAGCATTTGGTGTGATGGTTGAAGAAGTGTGGGAGAATGGAAGAAAATGAATGTACATGATATATAAATAAAATAAAATATTAAAGCATTTTATCATATTTGTTCCAAAGACAATTACTTTCCAGAATATCAAAGCACTCACTCTATGACCTACATGTAGTGAAGAAAGATGAAGACAGCTGGCCAGACTGTATCTATTCCTAAAAGATTGGGTCACAGCAGTTCAATCTTGGACTATGGGGTTTGAGAAGATGAAAAGTCTAAGTTACATACTCATAGTTGTGTTGAACAATATTATTTGCTGGTCAAGATGTGCTGAATTTTAGTTTGCTGGAAAAAAATAATTCAGTTCTTTTCGCTGTATAGAAAAAAATGTTTTAATAAATATTAATACTGTGTCTACAGAGGGCTTACATTACCAAGAATATGTAATTGCTTTTGCTACCAATAAATCAAGGTTAATAGTTAAGCACTTTGGAGCAATTGCTTAGATTTCTCATGTTCCATTTGTAAAAGTAAAGTTATTAAATCATAACCCATTTGTTATGAGTTTATAAAACACTACAGTTTCAGTGGCATACCCTATATACTTCAAATATGAAAGGCCAGATTTTCTACTTTAGCCTCTTTCAAGAGTGGCATGGATGATCAAGATTCTAAGAACTATGGATTTTACACTCATTTCTGCAGAATTTTGGGGTTAGAAGAAGCCAAAGTTCACCTGACCTACCCACACAAGTTTAAGGCAGCCATGAGGAGCCAGAACTCTCCACTGCTGTTCATTTCCTTCTGGTCCAACTTGCATGCTATTTCCTAATTAGTTTACTCTAATGGAACCACTGTTTGTCTAACTGAAGATCTGAAGACTTCCTACAGTTATCCATTCTATTTAGGGGAAAATTTGACTATTAAATACAATCTTTTTTTTACACAAATCTCAAATGTTTACCTTCCAATATTTATCATTGCCAATGTTGATCCCAGAATAGCCTCTAGGGACAAATTAAAAATGTGTGTGTAGTGAGGAGATGTAGTGTGTGTGTGTGTGTGTGTGTGTGTGTGTGTATGTATAGTGCATGCACCCTTCTTCAGAGATGACCCTTGCAATATCTGTAGACAGTTAGCCACTGTCATTGTCCATGCCCCTACTCATTACCTTCAGACTTCTCTCAGTGGGCTGAATGACTCATGAATGACTCATTTATGAATTCCTTCATATAACTTAGAATCACTTCTCCTGTATCATTTTCAGGATTGACTGTAATAATGGGTCGGCTCCTCTGTTCTCAATATACTCTTTGTCCATATGCATTTAAAGTGTGACATCTAGAATGGCAGCAATAACAGTGGTCTTCTGATCTAGTAAACAGATACCTCCTTTTTCATTCATGTTTTTAACTCAAAAAAATTTATCAGGCAGCTACTATGTGCCAGACATTCTTCTGTGTCGGAGGTACAACAATAGATTGCAAGATTCAGTTGCTGTTGTGATGGGAACACTTTAAATGAGTACACGCCAGTAGACAGAAACTACTCCCTGTAATGAGTGAAATGAAGGCAAAGAATTTGGGTGCTTTAAAGAAGAATAACAAGGAGAGGGGAGCCTGGCTTGCTCAGTCAGAAGAGCATGTGAATTTTGATTCAGGGTCTTGAGATTGAGCTCCAAGGTGGGTGTAGAGATTACTTACATAAATAAAATAAAACTTAAAATAAAGGAATAATGATGAGAGATCTGATTTAAATTTTTAAGTAAAGGGAGATTTATCTAAGGAAGGCACATTGAATCTGAGACCAGAAAAATGACCGAGATCATTATTATTACTGTGTCTATTAATAGAATCTATTACCAAATTAATTTGAAAGCAGCAGCTATATCAATATGGAGACTCATTTTGACCTTACTCTCCTATTACACATTTACCGTTCTTCAAAAAATATTTATTGAGCGCCAATTATCTTAAAATCAATAAATATAAACATACACAGATATACATTTTAAACATACATTTTAAGCCCATATAAGGCTCTCTCTGCTAGGGTGGGTATATATGTTAATGTAATCCCTGCTGTCAACTTTTCAAAAAATACCTCAGACAAGTAAGACAGTGGAAGATGAATCATTCCCTTAATAAGCCTTTCCAGGAATATTGCCCAGGATGGAAGTCAATCTTACTGGCTGCTAGTTCTCAAAACCTACCTTATTCATCTTGTTGTAAATTACATTCACATTTTTCTCTCTTATTAATCTTCTCACACTCATTCCTTCATTTATTTATTCCACTCTCCATCCTGGGCCTCTAGAGCACAAAGCACTTTTGTATAAATTAGGATGTTTCTACTTTCAGGCAAAGGAATTGGAAAAGGGACCCTGTCTGATAGACCAGATGGGAAAAGGAATCTTTTCTTCTGAGCTGTCACTGTCCCTCTGCAGGGATGACGCCTGCCCACTTGCAGAAAGTTGGTTATATTTCGTCCCTTTTTAGACACCTTCCTTATACCTCCTTATGCCCAGCTCCTATCCTAAGGAGCACCATTGCCTTTTTTCACAATACCTCAAAAATTGTGGAAAGTGATTATCCATTTTTATTTGCAAGCTCTTTCTGTATAGCAGTCTGGAAGATTGATCTTGTCTTAACTTTTATTTTTGCCCCTTGGAATAGGTCATCAACCTTTCTGAACCCAATTTCTATCACATATAATGTGAGGATACTAATGAATACCTTCTCCCAAAGAATTCCTGTAGATTACATGATATAATTCACATAAAGCACTTAGTACAATGCCTGGAACTTCTAAGAATCCAATAAATCGTAGCTATTATTACTTCTGGTCTTTGGAAGGCAACCGTCTGAGCCAAGAAAGTAGAACAGCCAAAATTTCATTTTCATTTATTCATATGTCTTATATTTCAATCCCCACCTACCAATGATGGTTTTCTATGTTTAAAATACAAATAAAACAGAAAGAAAATAGCCATGGAAAGTTGTGATTTTACTGTCATCCAGAAATATAACATAATTATACCAGGAGTGCTCAAGCCATAAATCCACTCTTTCTAAAGAAATTTCAGAAAGTCACTGTCTTTAGGGCTGTTTATTTGGGTTTATGCAACCAAAAAAATATTATAGACTGGTTGGCTTGTAAGCAACAGAAATTTATTTATCACATTTCTGGAGGATGGCAAGTCCAAGATCAAAGCACCAGAGATCTTGTGTCTGGTGAAGACCTTCTTCGTGATTCACAGGAGCTGTCTTCTCACTATGTTCTTACATGGCAAAGGGGTAAGAGGTCTCTGAAGACTGTTTTATAGGGGCACTAATCTCATTCATGAGGGCTCCACCTTCATGACCTAATCACCTTTCAAAAGCTCCACCTTCAAATACCATCCATTTGGGAATTAGATTTCAACATATGAGTTGGTGGGGTGGGGAGCACAAACATTCAGTCTATGTTAAGGGTTTTAGCTTCATTGGCGCAATTCCCAACTTTTGAAAATATAATCTTGTTTCCTTTCATTTCCTTCTACTTTGGAGCTGCATACTCAGAATTAAACTTTTAGGAGTTTCTCAACCCTCTTGAGCATTTTCCACACTCAATTTTAATAACATGCTTTCAATCATTACATGTTTCAAAATATAAATTTTCTTAAATTTAGATCCCATACTTGATAAGTCTTTTCTTCCTATCAAAAACTTGCCAAAGTAATAGAGAGATGTTCTTCCATGATATCTTTAACTTCTCCCTCTGCAATTAAATCCTCTTTGTTCATCAGAACTGAAGCCATAGGACCAATTCTCCTATGCATTTATTCTCTCTTTGGAAAAATCAACTTGTAAGAAAAGCTGGTCAAAAATATATCAGATATTCTACTTTCAGCCCAATGATTCTTCAGCAGATAGTCATGGGATTGCGTGTCCTCAAAGAATCCACCACTGGTCCCAGTTTAGTTACCTGTGGTCTGTGAGACATCTTCCATTTCCTCGATCTGGTCAAGCTACCTCTGGTATGCTCAAATAATAATTTTATTACTCTTTGCCTTTACCCACTCCCATGTCAGAAATGATATGCTTTCATTTTTTCATGTTATAGATTTCCAAACAGGTATGCATATTCTTCATTGTCTTAGATGTGATTTTTGACTATCACCAAGAATGTTCTGAACATTGAAAGGGCACTGTCCACACAACAGAGTTAGCTGAGGACTCACTGGAGTTTCAGGACTCAGTCAGACATCATATTCTCTGAATATTCCAACCTGTGTACTAACTACTCCTTTCTAAATCCGAGAGGATCCCCCAAAGCCTAAACATTCAATATTGGCTTTAAACCCAAATCCAAGGGAAATAAAGTTGCTTCTAATCTTTATGCATCATTTCACCCAGTGGATTTATGCCTCCTGCCTACTCATCTTTACTCTTCTTGCCCATCTGTCACAGTCTGATCTTCTAAATCCCATCCACTGTACATTGTTAATAGCTGTTAAATTATTTAAAGGTTAAATTTAATAGATCTCCAAGGTGTCATAGGGGAATGTGTATCTTACCTTAGAGATTTTGACATTTGTTTCTAAAATTATATAGCATGAGATTAGCAACAAAAATGAAAGCAGCATAAAGGAAAAGAAAATGTCACCAAAAACTTTAAAGCCCTCAATCTGTTTCTGATAGGTCTATTTTCCAATAACAACATAAATATCAAAGAGCTCTCATTCAAAGAGTTCTTATTATGTGTCAAGGATTATATGAAATACATCCCATGTATTGCTGCGTCTTTTCCTTAAAGCAATTCTGTATGATGGGTAGATCCCTGACTTAGCTCTATTTTGCCTATGAGAAATTAAATAAGTTGACTAAGATCCCCTTTCAACCCCCAGTTAGTTAACAACAGGGACAAGAATTAAACTTGACCCCAAATAGGAGACTCTAACCACCCAGTTGGGCTTCCTTTTGCTTGCCCAGGATGTATTGTCTTCAGCATCTTTTCTAACAGGATTGTATACTTGAAGGCCTTTTGTTCTGTTTGGAAGACTTTCAGATTTATTGATTAAATAACCTGTGCATCAGAGTGGCCAAAAGTTACTTTCCAAGGCTGTGTAAAGCAGGCAAGAATAAGTTTCCTTGAATGGGTAGCTGTTCACAAAACATTGTGTGTTTATATTATGCTCATTGGACCATGACAATTAAAGTGAAGTAAAAACAAGTTCTTATCAGATGCTTTTTTCCTTCTCTTTCATGTTCAATGATTTAATCCTTAATTTACAATGGATATTTTGACTACTAATTTGAGCCCTTTGGGGTTACAGATCCCTTTGAGAATGGTGAAGATATGACATTTTTGTAGAAAAATCTCTATCTTCACATGCCTACAAAAGCTATTTAAGTTCTGGAAGATTTAGGGAAACCTAAAGAAGCCTGTCTGTGGAGCCTTAAGAATCCAAGGAATTCATATTCAGTATTTCCAATTTAGTAAAATAAACTCAGATTTTTGTCTTGTATCCAGGACAACACAAAAAATGAGACACCAGAGAGCATACTCTCCTTTCTCCACCACCTTGGCCTCTCGGGATGAACCTTGGAAAGCCCCAGCTCATCATCAAGGTCACCACACTCAGGCAGGCAGGGTGAATCCTATGCATGCGTGGCCAGCCAAGAAAGAGAGTGGGGATTGAAAGGCAGCTTGTGTGCTGTGTGCCAGACCATGTACTCCAGCATTGGGCTATCCATCAAGAGTGGGCATCTTAGAAAACAGACACATGGACTAATGGAATAGAATAGAGAACCCAGAATTGGACCCACAAATGTATGGCCAGTTAATCTTTGACAAAGCAGGAAAGAATATCCAATGGAAAAAGACAGCCTCTTTAACAGATGGTGTTGGAAGAACTGGACAGCAACATGCAGAAGAATGAAGTTAGACCACTTTCTAATACCCTGCACAAAAATAAACTCAAAATGGATGATGGACCTAATGTGAGACAGGAAACCATCAAAACCCTAGAGGAGAAAGCAGGCAACAACCTCCTTGACCTCAGCCACAGCAATTTCTTACTCAACACATCTCCAAAGGCAAGGGAATCAAAAGCAAAAATGAACAATTGTGACCTCATCAAGATCAAAAGCTTCTGCAATGCAAAGGAAACAATCAGCAAAACTAATAGGCAATCCATGCAATGGGAAAAGATAGTTACAAACGACATATCAAATAAAGGGCTAGTATCCAAAAATCTATAAGGAACTTAGCTAACTCCACACCTGAAAAACAAATAATTCAGTGAAGAAATAGGCAGAAGATATGAATATACATTTCTCCAAAGAGGACATCCAGATGGCCAACAGACACATGAATGATGCTCAGTGTCACTCATCATCAGGGATATAAAAATCAAAACCACACTGAGATACCACCTCACGGCAATCAGAGTGGTAAAAATGAACAAATCAGGAGACTATAGATGCTGGTGAGGATGTGGGGAAACGGGCACCCTCCTACACTGTTGGTGGGAATGTAAACTGGTGCAGCCCCTCTGGAAAACAGTGTGGAGGCTCCTCAAAAAACTAACAATAGAACTCCCCTAGGACCCAGCAATAGGACTGCTAGGAATTTACCTAAAGGATATAGGAATGCTGATGCTTAGGGGCACATGTACCCCAATGTTCATAGCACTTTCAGCAATAGCCAAATCATGGAAAGAGTCTAAGTGTCCATCAACTGATGAATGGATCAAGAAGATATGGTGTATCTACACAATGGAATACTGTATGGCAATGAGAAAGAATGAAATATGGCCATGTGTAGCAACATGGATGGAACTCGAGGGTGTTATGCTGAGTGAAATAAGTCAGGCAGAGAAAGATGGATACCATATGTTTTCACCCATATGTGGAACAGGAGAAACTTAACATAGGACCATAGGATAGGGAAGGGGAAAAAATAGTTAAGGAGAGGGAGGGAGACAAACCACAAGAGACGATTGAATACTGAGAACAAACTGAAAGTTAATGGGAGGTGAGGGAGAGGGAAAAATGGATGATGGGCATGGAGGAGGGTGCTTGTTGGGATAAGCACTGGGTGTTTTATGCTTAACAATAAACTCTGTAAAAAAATAATAAAATAATAAAATAAATAGAGAGTAGGCACCTTTTCCTAATTTGCACAGAGACTTTTGTATATGGGTCAGCTAATGTTCTACATGGCCACCTGCACCCTGAAGTATACAGCAACTAAAGATGCCCTGACTTTGGAGAAAGGACCCCTAGTCCCAAGTCAAAAACCCCATTCCTCCCAAAAGCTGACTCAAAATGGATCAAAGACTTAAATCTAGAATCTTGAAACCATAAAACTCCTAGAAGAAAACACAAAGAAAACTTCTTAAGATTGGTCTTGGTGATGATTTCAAGGCTATGACACCTAAACCACAAGCAACAATGCAAGAATAAATAAATAGGATTACATTAAACTGAAAGCCTACTGCCTAGCAAACGAAACTATTAGCAAAATGAATAGGCAACCTATGGAATGGGAGAAAATATTTGCAAACCAAAAGTCTGATAAGAGTTAATATCACAATCTATTGTACTCATACAACTCAATAACAAAACAAAACAATTCAATAAATGAGCAAAAAGACCCGAATAAACATATTCCCAAAGGAGATATTCAAATGTCCATCAGGCACAGAAAAATGTCCTCAACAACACTAATCATCAGGGAAATGCAAATCAAAACTGCAACAATAACATAACACCTCAAACCTGTTAGAATGGCTATCATCAAAAAGAAAAGAGACAAGTCTTGGTGATAATTAAAAAAAAAAAAAGGGAACTCTTGTGTACAGTTGGTAGGAATGTATGTTGGTGTAGCCACTATGAAAAATATTACGGAGGTTCCTCAGAAATTAAATATAGAACTACCATATAACCCAGGAATTCCACTTCTGGGTATATATACAAAAGAAATGAAATCACTGCCTTAAAGAGATATATGCACTCCTATGTTTGTTGCAGCATTATTCATAATAGCTAGTACATGGACATAGTCTAGGTGTCCATTGACATATGGTTAAAGAAAAGTGGTGAACGTATACAATGGAATATTAGTTTGCCATAAAAAAGGAGATTCTGCAATTTGTAACATGTGTGAATCCTGAGGACATTACGCTAAGTGAAATAAGGCAGAGAAACACAAATACTGTATTTCACTTACATGGGAAATCTAAAAGAACCACACTCATAAAAACGGAGAATGGAATGGTGGTTGCCAGAAGTGGTGTCATGATGGATGGAGAAAATGGGTAAATGTGGTTGAAAGGCACACACTTTCAGCTATAAGTAAATGAGTTCTGGGAATGTAATTTTCGGCATGGTGACTACAGTTAACCAATACCATATTGTGTATTTGAAAGTTTCTTAAAGAATAAATCTTAAAAGGTCTTATAATAGGAAAAAACACTGCAACTACATGCGGTGATCAACGTTAACTAATTTATTGTGGTAATCATTTCACAATATATACATACATCAAACCATTACGTTGTACACCTTAAACTTACACAATGTTATATGTCAATTATATTTCAATAAACTGTGAAACAATTAAAATTTAAAAAGCTCCAGTTCGGCCCACTTTATCTTCCTCCTTCCCAGTCTGAGGCACTAGGTCACTTGGCATCTGAAAATTAAGTCCATAAAACTAGTTGCTTTCTGTCTAATCTCCACTCTGCACTATAGCAGCTTTCAGATGATCATGTAATATTTTTATCAATACATTTTCATAGACACAATTTGGTAATGGTCATTATTCAAAATAGGCTTGATTTGACTAAGAAGATTTTGCTCCTTTCTTTTCCACCCACTTACTAACCATAGCTTACATCCATGCAATATTTTTGAAATGCCATCCACATTCCTTAATAGCATCATACTGACTTTCATTTTCCAGTAGTGGAACATTCACAATGAGAATTTTTGTACGTAGTATGATCAATACTTATTATAATTCTTAGCAGACTCCATCAACTCTGAAATTGCCAAGGGTCTGGAACTAAGCTTTTTATCTATGCCACAAACATTTCTGAAACATCTACTATGTACCAGACATTGAAAAGCCTCGTGGAAGATAAAGGTAAGAATAGGTGATAAACATTTTTGAAAGGCACCATCTTGTCGATGGATTAAATTGGATATACAGGACCCAGGGATTTGCTCATAAGACTCTCTCAATAGGAGATAAGGCCTTGACCACATGTCTGTAGGGACCTCCTTTTGTTTGAGTTGTATAATAATAGTTTCATATTAACATGAATAACAATCTTGTATGATTTGGACAATCTTCATAAAGGCAAGAGAATAATCCAAATGGCCTCTGATGTCTCTTTTAATAATGTTTTAAGACATTGACAGACAAGCCAATCCTCTGAAGTTTTATCATGTACTTGAAGAAGAGGAAGCTAAAGGAGGCTTACTCGTATTGAACTCACTTGTTTAAGTTACAGACTTTAGACTTGGAATGTATTTGCAGCCTACCAAATCAAGATCCCTACTCTTGACCAGATGAGGACACTGTACACTAAACTTTAGGGAATATGGAATAGTAGGAGACCAGGATTTCTCTAAACTACCATATATTAAACTCACATTCCATTCTGGCTCTGCTTTCTCTCTGTCTTGCCCCTAACCTCTGATATGGTACAACCTTCTCTTTGTCTCCTGTCTTTTTGTTTGTTTACCTATCTCTCCAGATTCTGACTTTCTGTGTTTTCACTGCCATGCATTAGGGGTGTCTCCTTTTATTAACTCAGGGTGCTTAGGACTAGTCCAATTGATAAACCTCTCTAACATACCTCACCACACTTCCCCCAGGACCAGCACCAGAAGACAGTATCTCCTATCCCCAGCATATACTGTATCTTCTCTGGCTCTCACACCCAAATGTTGTATATCATGTCCTGGTACAAGTGATGACCAGAATGACAAAAACACACTGCAGTGACCAGTGAGTAGTCTGTCCCTTAAATGAGTATTGTTGCAAATTCCACTCTGTTGGCTGTCTCCTTCGAAAGCATGGTGATATTAAGTGTTACCATTCAATCTCTCACGTATATTAAAATATCTTCATGCAAAGAAATTCTTACAGTGTAGAAACTTAACTGAGTTACCATGACAGTGGCTCTTGAGTGAACTTTGGGCTTGGACCAGAGGCCTTCTCAAGACAAGGTTAAGATGGCTCCATGGAGGCCTTGTCAGTTCTGGCATTAGAGGAAAGGGGACATTTATCACTGTGCAGCAGCCCTCCTGGCAGTTCCCAGTGGGGTGTTGATGTGTCTCTGAAGCAAGTTTCTAGGCCAATATTCTGTCATTTAGACTGCTGGTGAATTGTTGCAGAATGGGTCAAGATATGCACGCTTAGTGTTATTTTTGACTATTAGGGGCAGCTCAACAAAAGGAACATTTGCTCTGGTCCAGAGACATAGTGCAGGGGAAAAGGAGATAGAAAGAAGCAGGGAAGCAAACCAAAGCTAAAATAGCATTGTGAATGACAGTAATGCAATGTTCCAAAAATATTCTATTGGGTTACACTTTGAATAATGATCATGTCTGGAAAAGAGAACTATTAAGGGCCATAAGAATTTATAGATATGCTCTGATCCTGAAGGAAAGATGAATAGTTAGATGGGGCTTTGGAGGATTATAGCAACAAATGCAGTCTGACAATTTCCATTATAATCTTTTATTTAGAATTGCATGTAACTCATTTGTGTTGTTGTTGGGTTTTGGTACTGATGCATATAGGCCCTGAGGTGCATTTTTATGAGTGAAGAAAATAAATAAGAAGATTTTTTAATAGATCTAAGAAAGGTTAATCCTCTTCTACTGAAAAGCTTCTATGCTTGCCTACAGGGTTTAGTAGATTTGGGTCTCCCTGAAGTGAAATGCTTTCTCCCCAATGCATAAATGTAACTACCTTTTATTTCAAGTAAAGAATGTGCAGGTGGAATTTGAGGGATGTTAATTTTTAAAAAGAGCCAACAATTGATTGACAGTTTAGAGGAAAATAGAACAGGAAATATGGAAAGGTAGTTCATGCCTAATGGGAAGGGATAAGAAAAAGAAGAAATATAACAGTAATGCCTTGAATGTGTAGACTGCCTTAGCATTTATAAAATACTTTACTCATTGAGATGGAGACATCTTAAAAATAAGAAATTTGTCTTCATTAATCTTTAATTCTTTGATCCTTAACATAATGCCTGGTCCACAGGAGAGATTCAATAAGTTTTAGCTTTGTGAATACACCAAGGAACAGTTGAATGAAATAATTTGTCATTTTATTTAATTTTTGCTATAATCATGTAAGTTTGGATTTATTTTCTTAATTTATATAAGATTTGAGACACATAGAGAGCAAATGACTTGTCTAAGATCACATGAGTCAAACGTAGAGCCAGAATTCTAGGCCAACTTTTCTGTCCTCAGAGAGAACTTTTTTACGATAATAAAGCTCAGATTCTAGGTTGAAATGGGATTGGAACAGATTTTGAAACAAAACTTAGATCAGTTCTAGAAAAGAAGAAAAAAAAAGTGCTTTGTTTTATTTTTAAAGTCAATTGCAATTGCCACAATAATTCTATATGGGAAAATTTCCAATGAATTCAGTGACAGATGAGAATAATCATTTATTCTTAGGATAATAGGACTGTAAAGGGACTAATCCAGGCTGGGATTAACTTTGTGGCTCTGCTTCAAGCTACACATTGGACTGAGTTTGAATCCTCCCTATGTATTGGCTCAGAGCTCTTCCAACTGTATTCATTGTAGGGTCCAGACAGAAAAGTCACTAGGTACATGAGTTAATCCCATGGTGATGAAGGAAGTACCCAGAGATCAAAGTTATTCTTACATGTACATTTCAAGTGTTTGCTTGCTTCTCCTCTGCTAATATCATGCTGACCAATATGGTGGTTAGAGTGGTCCCCAAAGATGCTCATATCCTAATCACTGGAACCTATGACTATATTACATGAAATAACAAAAGGGATTTTACAGATGTAATTAAGATTATGATTCTTAAAATAGGGATATATCCAAGATTACCTGTATGGACCCAATCTAATTCCATGGATCCTTAAAATCAGAGAACTTTCTCTAGCTGGCGGGAGAGAGATGCCACAGAAGGGAAAAATAGAGAGAATTGAAGTATGAGAGAAATTCAACCCACCCTTGCTGGAGGAGGCCACCTTTTCAAGCTGAAGAAAGACAGCTCAGGAAGTAATGCAGACAGTCTGTAGAAACAAAGACTGCCCCACCCAATAGCCAGGAAGGAAATGGGGGTCTCCTTTCTGCATAAGGAGCTGAACTGGACCAACAATTGAATAAAAGTGGGAACAAACACATCCTTAGAATTTTCATTAGAGTTCATCCCTTCTGTAACATGGATTTAGGCCTTGAAAGACCCTAAAGCAGAAGACTCAGTTTTGAGTCCACTGGATTCCAACCTACAGAAACTGTAAGATAATAAACGGAGGTGGTTTTAAGCCAAGACATTTGTAGCAATTTATTATGACAGCAATAGAAACTACTATAGCTAATTAAAGTCATATGACTAAGCCCAAAGTGAAAGGCAGGGGAAAGCCTCTCTATCACTCAGCCATGGAGTAATTCTACAGGACAGTAAAAAAAAAATCAAAGCCAATGTTTAACTTTTTGAACAGACCTGAGGCAGAAGAAAACATAGTTGTCCAGAGAAAGTTTTGTTAAAATTCCTGGGAGGTCAAGAAGCTATTAGAAAAAACCTCTCCCAAGATACAACTGCCCAGAAAGGTAAAATATTTATTATTTATTTATTTATTTATTTTAATGTTTTATTTATTTCTGAGAGAGAGAGAGAGAAAGACAGCATGAGCAGGGAAGGGTCAGAGAGAGAGGGAGACACAGAATCTGAAACAGGCTCCAGCCTTTGAGCCAGCTATTAGCACAGAGCCCGATGAGGGGCCCAAACCCACGAACTGTGAGATCATGATCTGAGCCGAAGTTGGACGCCCAACTGACTGAGCCACCCAGGCGCCCCAGAAAGGTAAACTATTTAAATAAGTTGTTAAATAGAGAAGTTGTCAAGTGATTTTTGGAAAAGGTGGTTTTGACCTGAAACTGCAGTGGAGATGGCATGTACATTTCCCCAAGAAACAAGGGACTATTGAGGGTGGCAGTGGGGAGTAGAAGTTAACACTATGAGGAGTATGTTGAGTGAAATCCACAACCAACATACTAAGGCTCCATTAGTTGTTCACCTTTGTATAATTTGCCCCCTGAGATTTTCTCA
The DNA here is from genome assembly GCF_003009895.1 of Hyaena hyaena. Taxonomy (NCBI): domain Eukaryota; kingdom Metazoa; phylum Chordata; class Mammalia; order Carnivora; family Hyaenidae; genus Hyaena; species Hyaena hyaena. Next base: position 1,668,759 of record NW_024080780.1, read on the forward strand.
GCAATTTATAAATGTATGTTTGTATGTCACAGGGTGGATTCTAAATATCAGTGGCAGAAAACCTAGGAACAGAATGTAGTATATGACTATCTTTCCAAGATTTAAAAAGGAGAATCTTTTCTTTTTTCTTTTGGATGGAGGTGGCATACATTATTATGATTATGTCTCCCAAGGGCCCAGAGACATGCTGAAAATGAGTCCTTTGAGGTTTTAGGAGAAGACTATTTTTTGGCCTCCCTCTGATGTTATGCTTTGCATCTATAATTCTGGCTGGCTGGTACAGTGAGTCACCTAGCAACTAATGCAAAGGAGCCAGGTCCATCTACTTCCAAGGATAAGGAATTAAGATTCTCTAGCAAAACCCTGTTTGGAGACAATAGCTCACAATGGACACGTGGCAGGTATCCTATGTGTAGCTCCACACTGGGCCACTCACTTTTATTGAGTCTAGAGACCTGAAGGAATTCAAGATAAAGTAATCCATTCCAAGAGGAGTTCTCTTTATGTGTTGGGGAAAGCAGTGTCCATTCTCATCTCTAGGGAAGGAAGATAAGCTCCTGTGTATGAGAAGCCATCTCCTCTAGTGGGGATCTGAAGATCAATGGTTAAAGATCACAGAATCTGAGAGAGTGCAAATCCCAGCTCTCCTCCCCCCTCACTGTGTGACTCTGGACAAAGTTCTTAATCTCACCAAATGTGATGTTGTTCTTCTGTAAACAGGGACTGTAATAGTACCCACCTCGTGGGCAGAGAGCCATTCTGAGTCTCAGATGGTAACTGTTGTTATCACGATTCAAGGTCAAGCAGAATGTAAACAGTTGAATTGTAGAAGAGGGATTAAGGGTTGATGTGAAATGGTGCTTCCCAGAAGTGAGAGTTACAAATCTTACTGTGAAATTCCATTAAGACATTTGAAAATAATCCTATTAAATAATGTGATAGATGTTACTGGCTATTCAAGAATTTATATAGTCAAGTGACCATCACCACCTCAGTGTTACCATCTTGGGATTTATACACTGATTCTAATGATTTTCTTTGGAGCAAATTCTCTTACCTCATCACTAAAATGACCTTCAGAGACTGTAATGCATTCCCTTGACACCACTTTACAGAGGACAGTTGTCATCTGCAGAGGGCTACTGTGACAGCCAAAGGCCAATCAAGGCCAGCAAAGAGAGGAGACTTTACAATGAAAGAGAGAATCTCATGTGGTTCAAGTACTTGAACTGACCTTTGCATTCAGGGGTTCTAGATCATGCAGATAGATTAGAAATGGAGATGACTTTCTGTAGCCTAAAAGGAATGCTTGGTAACAGAGGCATTGGAACCCATTTTTTATTTCTTAGATAATTGATATGCAGTTGTTTACTATGTTCTCTATCCTTTGTGATGAGTCTGAAATATTTTCTAACAAAGTCTTTTAAAACAACTCACTTCTGAATAAAAAAAAATTGAGGAATAAAGCCTCCCCCAAAGACACCTCTTCTTAGATCGTCTCAGAAGCTCACAGAATGTTGCCCTAACTTGCTCATAATTCATTCACAGCCAGAGTTTAAAACTTACAGTTTCTGGCTCCCCATGTAAGGGTTTGGAAGTGGTCCCTACATCCTACCAAGGGGCAAGCAGAATAGATTAAAAAATCAACAACTTTTCCTGGATCTGTGAGAGAGGAGGGCACGGGGAATCCACTGCCCCTGAGATGGGAGAAACAGACAGGTGAACATGGGGAGCTGAGGTTTCTCAGTAGAGACTCAGGAGTATAAACCACTATGGGAAGTGGAGCTTACGAAGGAAAACTTAATCATACTGAAGGATTGCTGGAACCCCAATATGTACAACTCTGAGAGCTTAAAATTTCAGGGGACCCAGTCTTGGGGACCCTATCAATATTGTAAGATTTACCTCCAGGAGCTTGACCACATTCCCACACTAAACAAATCCCTCCAGACTTCCAGCAGGGACATGGGAAGGGGAGCCATTTTAGAACAGACCAGAGCACTCTGGTCTTAACAAGGTCTGCCTTCAGGGGAGACTAATGAACCAGGGCCTCCTTAGTGTTGGTGTGCCTACCATTCTGATAAACAAGAGAGTATAGCCTAGAGGTTCTGCAAATACAGAAGTGAGTGAAGCAGATGAGTTGGAAGGAAATAGAGAATCCACTAACAGGAAAGAATTTGCATGGAAACCCTCCAAACCCTCCAAATTTTTCTCAGCCCAAAATTTCAGTCTTTTTCTTGGATCTGCTTTTTTAGTATTCCACCTTCTCAGTACGGTCAGTTTTTTGTTCTGAAATCCACCATGGAGAGGCATCACCTCAGGGCCTGTGCTTCAAGGAGAGAACCCCCACCCCCACCCAAGTGCAGGAAAAGCTGGTCTACACCATTACCCCAGGTCTTCTAAACTGACTCTGGTAAGTTTGCTTAAGGCCATTGGAACAGAGTCCAAATAAGTGGCTACACTGGTGACTAATGATCTGGAGGCCCTTGTTCACATTGTTGCTACAGAACTGGAGGCCTGGGGTGGGGGGTTGGGGGTAAGTGATCTCACCCAGCACTGACCCTCTGTCCCAGCTGAGCATATTCCTGTGTCTTAGGGTTCCCCAGAGAAAGAAAGCCAAAAGGAGACATATGTATATAAAGAATATTTATTATAAGAAATCAGCTCACTTAAATATGGAGGCTGAGAAGTCCCAAGCTGGAGACCCAGGAGGTCAGTGGTGTGGTTCCATTCTGAGTCAGTCTTAAGGCCTGAGAACCAGAAGAGTTTATGTTGTAAGTTCTAGCCCAAGGGCATGAGAAGGTCAAAGTCTCAGCTCAACGGTTAGAAAGGCAAACTATCTTCTTACTCAATCTTTTTGTTTTATTCAGGTCTTCATGGGTTGGATAAGAATCACTTACATTAAGAGGGGCAATTTTCTTTACTCAGTTTATTGATTCAAATGTCGATCTCATCCAAAAACATCCTCACAGACACACCAGAATAATGTTTTACTAAAATGTCTGATGGCCTAGTCATGTTGACACATAAAATTAATCATTGCATCCTGGCTATTTGCTATCATGACCTGAAACTCTCCTGAGAGAGGTGGATTCTTATTCATACCTCCCCCTTGGGGAAAAAGAACATGGGTTTGCAAAGGAGAGGCTTGGCTCCCTAATAATTCTGAGTTTAGGTAGGTCACCCAAGTGCAATCCCTCCCCAATCCTGCTCCTGTGTAGAAGTCCATGCTAATAGACCCCAACTCTTCTTTCCGATACATACAGGGTCATTCTCTGAATTACTTTTTGCATAACAATTTTGGAAACTACAATCAATAGACATTAGCATGCAAGAGAAAAGCTATTTGCCTCAAGATTTTTAGTCAGGCCCAAGCAGCTCAGAAAACAGATGTTTTGTGCGCAGCTTCCTACCATGTTTTTTACATGACAAGAAACATGTTTAAAACATGCATAGGCACTGACAAAAACTGAGGACTGATGGATGTGGGGGGGAGGGGGGGATGGGCATGAAGGAGGGCACTTTGGGGATGAGCACTGAGTGTTATGTAGAAACTAATTTGACAATAAACTATTTGTAAAAAAAAAAAAAAAAAAACATGCATAGGCATCAGGGTGTTACTTTTCTAGAAGCAGAACACTTGAAACATTAAAACAACTTCAGAAATTATTTAATTTGACCTGCTCAGTTCTCAGAAGAGCAAATGGAGTCCTATTTGTGACAGTTTCTCTGTCTCTCTGTTTCTCTCCCTCTCCCTCTGTCTCCAGCTACTGGGCATTTGAAACCCTCTTAAAAATGGAAGAGTCCTCAGTTCACAAGTATCAGTGGGAGACAAAGCTTGATTCTCATGACAGATGCTGAAAACCCTAGACTTTTACATTATCAGCCTGTCATGTACTTGTTCCAAATTCTGAATTGGGCTCTTATGGTATAAAGAAAAGCAGGGAGATTCCACTGTGGTGGTAGGTGGTAGGCAGCAATGTTTTCAGGAACTCCAGACTCAGTGCTACAATAGTGGCATTCTTGTTCAGTTCTGAAGTTTGCAGTGGTGTCGTCCTCTGGCCAGTTACTGTCCCATGGTGTGGCATGTCCCTAGTTGCTGCCAGTGTCCCATGTTCCTTTTCAATGGCCTTCGTAGTTATTATGGCCTTATGTCCTGAGAGTTACCCTACATCTTCTCAATAAAATACTTATCTGTTTAAATCAGCCAAAAGTTTCATTTGTGTGTTGTTTTTGGCTTCGTTTTTGTTTTGTTTTGTTTTGTTTTGTTTTGTTTTTTGGTTTCCTGGAACCAGAAACTCTGACTGTTACATGACCCACTGAGGACTAGCAATCGTATGGTCTGTGGCAGAGCTGGGGTAGAGGACATGGAACTTCCAGCCCCATGGATTGACACGGGGCACCAATCTTGCTCTTATTACGTGAATGCCGTTTCCAGTTCTCTTCTCTTCTTTCTTCTGGGGAACACCATGTTGTCTCTGCCTTTCTTTTCCACACTGATGAACGGAAAAGTAAGGTGGGATGGCCAAGAGGATCACTGTTACTCAGAATATTTTGAGTTTCAATTTAGATACCTGTATGAGTGAGAAATAGGTTAGGGAGCAAGCAACCCGAAACTCAGTGGAATCAATGGCTTCACTGAGCTAGAGGCATAGTTCCTTCTCACATAAAATAGAGTGGAGCCTGTCAGGAGGCATGGGGCTCCAGACTGTCAGAGACCTAGACTAACCTCCCTCTCACTTCTCCTTCACCTTCAGCACCAGGTGTTTATCTTGTTTGGGTTGTAGTCAATATCTTGTTGCAGACAGATGACCCACAGAGCCTAAAATGTTTACTATCCAGCAGACACTTGCTAAAATTCTCCCTCTCCTGCCTTAGTTCAGGTCACTATAATAAATAGTGTAGATGGAGTAACTTAAACAGAAACATTTATTTCTCACAGTTCTGGGGGCTGGGAGATCCAAGATCAAGGTGCTGGCTGATTCAATGTCTGCTGAGAGCCCACTTCCTGTTGCAGATGGTGCCTCTTGCTGTGTCCTCATGAGAGAGAGAAAGAGAGACAGAGAGACAGAAAGAGCTCTAGTCTCTTCTTGTAAGGACATTCAATCTATCAGGGGAGCTCTGGCCTCATGGTTTTATCTAAAACTAATCCCTTCCCCATTTCCTAATATGATCATTTGGAAATTAGAGTTTCAACATATGAAGTCTGGGGGAATGCAAACATTCAGTCCACAGCACCACCCTACTGCTCCAAATCTGAGTGGGCACTAGTCTTGCTTTATATGGACTCAGATGAGGATCTCATGGGCAGTGGGGAGGCAGAGCAGAGATCCCTGGTTCAAGCAGCAGTAACTGTGCAATTCTGACCCCGCCCAGCACCAAGAGTGGGTGAATGACTTTGCAGAGGCAAGGTTAGCTCTCGGTTCAATTACGAAGCCAAGAACAAAGTCTTTTCCCTGAGTGGCATGCAGATGGTGACACTTCTGTGCCTTAGGGCACGAGTGTCAACTACTGGGCACAGATGCTATAGGGCCAGGAAATGGAGACTTTTATCTTGAAGTTTTCCAGCCAAAGTTTAACATCTGATTATATAAAATAATTGCATTGTAATTCTTAAGAGCAAAATGAATTCTGTCTTGGCCTCAGTGCCTCTTGAGAATTATTAGAAATTATTCTGTAACCAATATCCCAAAAACTCCCAAGAGAAATAAAGGATCTATTATACTAAGGAGGAGATTATTAAATCTCTCTTAAAGCCAAGATTTCATCTACTAGTAGCTTCACTGATTATCTCCAACTTCTTTCTCATTTGCTTGCTTAACCACCAATTTAAACCAGCAGACAGACGTGATCTGTGATATCCATGTTAGTGACACTAGTGTTTAGTAATAGGATAGGCTCTATCTCATTCCAAAGCAGATACATGGTAATTAGAAGAGTCTCATGAATAGGTTTATTACTGATGTTATCCTGTAACCAGAACAGGTACCTTAACATTTAATTATCTTTTCCTCCTTCAGATCCTGAAAGCAATTTTTCTAAGCTGTGTAATCTCCACAGACAGTTATCATTTTAACAGGCCAAGGCTCCCACCTCTTCCAACACATAGAGTGATTCTTTTCCTTCAACACTGGTCCATCAAGGTTGGCTTGTAAGAGTCAAAATCATTTCATGTCTCCGTGAGTGCATGTTCCTCTGTCAGGGGAAGGAACGACGAATAGCCACAATGAAGGCAACAGAAATAAGAATAAGTATTTGCAAAAACACTTTGACAATTACAGAGTGTTTTTATGTACAGTATTAAACAACTCTGAAATCTTATATCTCGTCTTTGTGTTGCTAACACCAACCTGGAGCAAATAATGTTTATTGCATGATTTTTCCATTTAACAGAGAGAAAAAAAAAACAGTCCTACAATGGTCTTGTAAAAGTTCAGCAACTTTTGTCAAAGAAAAAGGAAAAACAGTGCTAGGTATGTTTATAGACATCAAACTATCCACAATGATGGGTTGAACAGCAGGATTACGCAGTGGGATGCTATGAAAATCGAAAGCATTGATTTTTCTGAAACAGAACACGGGCTCCGGGTACTCAGGGAACACCTGATGCCTGAAGTCTCTGGCTGGGAAACGCGAAGCGAGCTTGGCAATGAAGACATAGCGTGGGCTGCTACTGCTGCGTGTATGCAGGCACTTGCCAAAAAAGTGTGGGAGGCGATTCAGCTCCCCTTGGAAAAAGCAAGGCCAGCCTCTCAGATGCCGCTCTGGGTGACTTTACTGGGCATCTCAGCTGGCTTTTGGAACTGGGTGAGGTGCCATCAAGTGACTTCTGCCCTTTACAGCACTGGGTTCCTAAGCATGGCTTGGCTCCCTTCACTGAAAGAAGTGGTCCACACGCTGCCTGTTCAGGAACTCCCTGAATAGAGAGGAGGTCCACGGACAGATAAGTTGGCTTCTGCTGAAGTTCCCCCTTCTTGGCAGGGTTGGCATCATGGACATTGGTCTCCTGGCCCAGGAAGTTCTGTGAGCAACCGAGCTGATGTGCTGGATAAGGAAGGCAGGTCCCTCACACGCTCCACAGGAAGTGGTGGGGAAGTGAAGTGCTGGGGAGGCTGGTTTCCGTCTTTTCCCTTTTTCCAGTAACTTATGGTTTATTATGTTTAATTTGTAAATGCTGGAAACAAACCAGAAAGACAAAATAAGTTCCTTTGGATCCACCAGAGTTTCTCTAAAATAACATATACATTGTTCCACGGAACGCGTCTGAAGATACTGGTCTATCAATGACCATTATTTTACTAACAGAACCCCCTTTTTTTAATGTTTTTTTTTTTTAAATTTATTTCTAGGAGAGAGAGACAGCATGAGCAGGGGAGGGTCAGAGAGAGAGGGAGACACAGACTCTGAAACAGGCTCCAGGCTCTGAGCTGGCAGTCAGCACAGAGCCCGACGCAGGGCTCGAACCCACGAACCCCAAGATCATGACCTAAGCGAAAGTCGGACGCTTAACCGACTAAGCCACCCAGGCGCCCCTAACAGAACCCCTTTTATGCCTTCTTATCAATGTTAGCGAGTGGAAGCAGCACAAGTCAGCACCCTGGGGTTTGGTTCCACCCTTGGCCTCTGTTCACCTCTCCAACGGCAGCTTTTGCTTCTCCCTCTTCCCTTCACATGTTGCTCTTGCCAGTGAACTTCTGTTTGCTGGAAAACTCCCTGCTCCTCTTTCCTGCCTCCAAGATGCTCCATGCTTTTTTCTTCCCATCCATAAGCCTCCCCTCATTCCTGATTGCCCAGCTTCTAGCCAATTTTCAGCTACCAGCTTGAAATGTACTGTGTGAGACATTTTCCACCCCTTAGATACAATGATATCCTTGATCTAAGCAATTTCATAGCTCTTTGTACTTCCTTTGTCTGTACGAAAAGAATGACAAATACTTCTGCAACCCAGGGTTCTAGACACTGTTCTCTTCTTTTTTTTATTTTTAAAAAGTTTGTTTTAAGTTTATTTATTTATTTTAAGAGAGAAGGAGTGTAAGCAGAGAAGGGGCAGAGAGAGGGAGAGAGAGAATCCCAGGCAGGTTCTGCACTGTCAGCACAAAACCCGATGTGGGGCTTAAACTCACAAACCGTGAGATCATGACCTGAGCTAAAATCAGGAGCTGGATGCTTAACCGACTGAGGCACCCAGGCACCCCCAGATACTGTTCTAAGAACACACATATATACATATACGCAACACACACACATATATACCTATATTTGTTTGTATGTATCATCTGTCTGTCCATCTATCTACTCAGTGTGAGGATTAAATGACCGAGTAGCTATATAGTAGCTATAGATATGAGGAAAGTAGATAGATTAGATAGGTAGATAGGTAGACAGGTAGATAGATAGATAGATAGATAGATAGATAGATAGATAGATAGATGAAAGTAGATGGTCGTACTCTTTTTTGCCATTTCCCTCTAAGAGGAACATGAAATTCCAGATGGTAAACACCCAACTGACAATTAACAGGATGCCATATTGCTGCTTGAGACCATCAGTCTCTGTGTGTATTTTCTCAGGAGCAGTGCCAGCAGAGGTGAAAAGAATCGAAAGTGTCATTTTATATGCATGCCTGGTATGATCCACCATTGCCAGAGCTTCATCCAGCCAGGGTCATGATGGGCTTTGCCCAGGAAGGAAGAGAATAAATCTCTCAGTAAAGAGTGATACAGAGGGTAAAAGAAATCAGACACGAGCTGTACTAGCTTGAGTGACAGCAACCACTCTGACAAACCAACCCCAAAAGGAGTAACAACTTACACACAATGGAAGGCTCATTTCCTGCTAAGCAGTGCCCAGGTCCTGTCTTTTCTTCTCTGCACAGTATTTCAAGGACTTGGGAAGCTCTACCAACTCCAATATGTGGCTTCTGTGGTCTCCATGCTTCAGTCCATCCAGTCAAAAAATGCTCTGAGGATGCCATATGGACAGTGTTCATAGACCACGCTTAAAAATATGACCAGTCTACTCACATTCCATTGTTTAAAAATCAGGCGCATTGAATACCAGGTTTCTATTGCTGTTGTAACAAATAACCACAACTCTGATGTTTAAGACAATATACATTTATTCTCTTACAATTTTGGAGGTCAGAAGTCTGAAATCACTTTCACTGGAATGAGATCAAGGTGTTAGCAGGATCATACTCCTTCTAGAAGCTGTAGGGAAAAATCTGTGTCCTTGCCTTTACCAGTGTCTGAAGCTGCATCTCTTGCATTTCTGTGCCTTTGGCCCCTTCCTCCATCTTCAAAGACAACAGTACTTGGTGCTCTAGTGGTCACATGGCTTTCTTCTTCTGTGTCAAATCTCCCTCCACCACCCTTTTGCAAGGACACTTGTGACTGCATTTAGGATCCAAGCCTCTTGACACTGGGTCCTGCACATTGGATAGTCCTTTTCTTACAAACTGATGAAATTACAGATTTGGGTATGGGCTTTAGAGATAGAGTCACTTAGAAGTCCTTCAAATGGCTCAAGTGGATTATAAGCATCTTATACTGGGCTTTGGGGACAAAGTTCTAAACAACTATGGTATTATATTATCTTCCTTTGTAAACCACTGTCCTATTATAGTGAGGCCTTTTGGCAAAGTGAGGAGTGTGAAGCTGATACAGTCACTTTTAAGTCCCCTGATGAAATGATACCTTAATTATCTCATGATAGCCTCCAGTGGTCATAGAAGTAGTCAACATTCTACCATGGAGCTGTTGGTATGAGGATGGCCAGAGTTTATAGTTCTTTCTTCTTCTGATTCAGATATATTAGAGTATATAGCATTTTTTAAAGGAGAAAGAGAATATAGGCAAAGTAGAAGAAAATAAAAGCCTAAAGAAGAACAATGCCTTTAAAATAGGAACAGTAGCCAGGTATCGTAACAACCAAAGCAGGGGAAATGAGGACATGTAAAATATAATATATGCAGATAAGATTTTAAAAGCTTAATGAAATTGAGAGAGAGTAAAAGCTCTAGCAAAAAGTACTGGTTCTTTGTGAAAAGAAATACCGTGAGCTTACAATTTGGAGTTTCAAAAATTCCTTTTCATTTTGTAACTTGAAAAATAGTGTAAGATTTGAACTAGAAGGTCTTTCATATTTCTTCCATGCCTAAGATTCTCTAAGAAATCCAACATATATTATTTTGAACACAGTAATAAGGTGTTCTATCAATATGAACACTCTTCTTTCAGTAACTAAGTTGAAACATTTATGTTAATAGACTCATCAGTACACGTGTACACATATGTACACAGCACACACACCCGTGCCCATGCTCATACTTATGCACCTGTTTTCCTGAAATATCCAGTGAATAGACATTAAGGGCATTTGGGCAAAGTAAGATGGAGATACATCGGCTAATCTGTTAGTCACTGAACACTGCCCTCCATATGAACAGAATTTAATAAAACCCTAGATTTGGGGAAACATTGATACAGGGGTAATTGTACATGGAGGGAAATACTGCAGATGTAAGAGATGGTGTTATAGTGGTGTGGAGAGAATGGAAGTATGTTTTCAATCAATTACTCTAATTTCTAGAGTCAAATATTTAGAGCATGATGTCATCATTGACCAATGAAATGCTAATATTCCTCTGCTGCTCGGGTGTTATCCTCATGGGCCCTTTGACCTGGGTGGGACTTGAGAGGTTCTTCATTCAACAATCAGCCATAAATAAGGGGAAGTGAACAGAGCTCAAATCCAGGGATGTGGGATGAGGAGAAATTGCATGGTTTTCAAATATGTTTATGGAAATGGTCAGCTCCTAGTGTATCTCTACACTAAGATTAAGCAAAATGTTCCCTTGATGGAAGCATCACCTTTGTTATTGTGTTGGGATTTTTCACATGCTGAACACAGCACTAAACTTTCCAGAGTTCTGTATATGAGTCTAAGCCCGAGAATATAAAGCAACTAGGAAACCCAAGACTTTTGAATGGATTTAGACATCTTTGGCAGAAAAATCAATGCACAAGCCTTTCAGCATAAAGTTATTAGGTCCCCAATCAGATGCCTCAAATTATAGCCTTTTAATTTGAAATATTTTTTTCTTCCTTGAGAAAGGCACTCTGTTTGTCGTGCTTGAATATATTCTATTGCCTGCAAATTGCCTTGCTTTTTTTTCCTACAGCCCAATTTGTACATTAAGATATGGAGTTTGTACATTGGAAAAGTCATTATTACTATTTAAATCTAAATAATGTTCCAAATGTTACTTGATGATGAGATATATATGATTTTTTTTCTTTTATAGTTTATTGTAAGTTGGTTTCCATATAACACCCAATGCTCATCCCCACAAGTGCCCTCCTCCATGCCCATCACCCCTCTTCCCCTCTCCCCCACCCCCATCAGCCCTCAGTTTGTTCTCAGTATTCAGGAGTCTCTCATTATTTGCCTCCCTCCCTCTCCCCAACTATTTTTCCCCTTCTCCTCCCCCATGATCCTTTGTTAAGTTTCTTCTGTTCCACTTATAAGTGAAAACATATGGTATCTGTCCTTTTCTGCCTGACTTACTTCGCTCAGCCTAACACCCTCGAGTTCCATCGATGTTGCTACAAATTTGATGCTTATATATGATGTTTTGATGCATATCTATTAAGTTATGACATGTGGGACAGAAACTAAAAGCATAGACTTTGGATCCAAACATCCTGGGTCAAACTCTGGCCCTGCCACTTGTCTGTCTGTGACTTTGGACTTAATCTCTTGATACTTCAGTTCTCTCATCTATGAAACCTACTTCATATGGCTGTTGTGAGAGTTAAGTGAGCAAATATTTGTAAAGCATTTAAAGCAAAACCTGGGCAGTGATAGGGACCTAATACAAGTTAGCTTTTATTACTTGGGGTTTTTTTGTAGATGTGTAAATAAAGTGTGGCTTTAAGAAATAAAGTACTTCCTACTCTACATTATTTTTATTTTCCTTGAAAAAGAGCAATGAATAAAGAACTCAACTCCTCCATCTATATTGGAAATAGAAGCTCAGCCGACCTTTAGATTAAAACATGGGGAAATCTGGTAGCGTATAAGCCCCTTTTGCAAGTGTCTCAGTCATTGCTTTGTTTGTATTTTCATTGGGCGGAAGGCAAGAAGAGACTTCACTTTTCACTCTACAAGGACCCCCACCCCCAGGCTGAGGAATATTAGAATATTGGACATCAGTTACTCATCATTGTTGTCATAAGAACTTAAGGGACAGTCCTGTGCATCTCTAAGTTTTGAGAAAATTAAAGCGAAGACAAGTCAAGGAGAAAAGAAGAAAGTAGAAGGGAAGCCAACATTTATTGAGTGCCTACTATGTGCCAGATACCACAATACACACTTTACACTTATTATCTTTATACAGCACAGAATTATTGACTGCATCTCTTAGATGAAAACATCATGTGTGGGCGAAACAGGATTGGAACCCAGGACTGTCTGATTCTGGACAGTGTGCTCTTTCTCCCTCCTCAATTTGCCTCTACAACACTCTATGATGCCTACTGTATATGTCCACCATTCACAATTATAATCCTAAGTAATCAAAATGAGATTACTTTTCTCTGTAGGTTTGTTTTTTAATTAGGTGAAGTAATATTGTTTTAGAAATTTTTTCTTTAAAATAGTTAAAAGAAAACACATTTTTATTCTTCAATTATTAACACATGCATTTTCAGGACAGGTCTCTGAGTTGAAACCATTATTCTTTGCCAATGCAGGATAAACTGGTGAAGCTAAACCAAGCATTGTATGGGGCACTTCAGGACGGACCTACAGAATGGGAGGTAGCCCATGTAAATGTGCTCAGCTGTGAGATTTTCTTCCTTCTCCCAGCTATATGGAGATATAATTAGCATTTAACATTAGGTAAGTTTAAGGTGTACAATATGATGAGTTGATACATGTATATGTTGTGAAATGATTACCACGATAAGGTCAGTTAACACAGCCTTCACTTTACATATTCACCAATTTTGTTGTTGTAGTAGTGGGGGTGAGAACCCTTAGGATCTATTTTTTTTTTTTTTACAAATAGTTTATTGTCAAATTTGTTTCCACATAACACCCAGTGCTCATCCCCACAAGTGCCCTCCTCCATGCCCATCCCCCCTTCCCCCCACATCCATCAGTCCTCAGTTTTTGTCAGCATTCAAGAGTCTCTCATGATTTGCCTCTCTCCCTTTCCCCCACCATTTCCCCCCTCTTCTCCCCCTTGTTCCTCAGTTAAGTTCCTCCTAATCCTCCTATACGTGCAAACATATGGTATTTGTCCTTCTCTGCCTGACTCATTTCGCTCAGCATAACACCCTCAAGGTCCATCCATGTTGCTACACATGGCCAGATTTCATTGTTTCTCATTGCCATGGAGTATTCCATCGTATAGACAAACCACATCTTCTTGATCCATTCGTCCGTTGATGGACACTTAGGCTCTTTCCATGTTTTAGCTATTGTGGAGAGTGCTGCTATGAACATTGGGGTACATGTGCTCCTATGCATCAGCATTTCTGTACCTTAGGATCTATTTTATCAGCAACTTTCACATATACAGTACAGTACTGTTAACTATAGTCATTATGTTGTACACTAGATCCCCATGACTTACTCATATTTTAACTGGAAATTTGTCCCTTTGACTAACATCTCATCATTGTTCTCACCTCCCACTCCCTGGCAACCAGCGTTCTATTCCCTGGGGACCTGAGGGTACATTTGACCCTCATGACATCAGAACGGTACCCACAGCAGGCATCACCTTCAAAAAAGGGAAAAACTTTGGGAGTGAGGGACCAAGTGGGCTATTACCAGGCTCCGATCCTCCCCATGGCCCATGCTGAGACCCATAGTGGCCTTGATGCACAGTGGCCTTGACCCACTGTGTCAGAGCCAAGAGACTAGCAGACCTGTCTCCCTCCCTTCACCCACTCAGCCTTCCCTGGGGTGTCAGTAGTTCCCCTCTTTAAAACCAGTAACTGTTGATGGGTAGAATTTTTTAAAAGTGGGGGTCTTGAGGGCAAGCAGTGAGTTCACAGAGCCATGACATCATGGCAAAGTAGGTACAGGATTGTACGTACGGGGTGGGACACGGGGTGGTGGGGAGCCCGAGCCTGTGCGACATCTCCAATTAATTGATTGATTGATGGATTGATTGATTTTTTAAAAAATCCTGCTGGAACTTTTTCAGATTCCACATGTAAGTGAGATCATGCATTATCTGTCTTTCCCCATCTTATTTATTTTATTTAGCATAATGCCATCCAAGTTTGTCCATGTTGTCACAAATGTCCAAATTTACTTCTTTTATGATGAGATAATATTCCATTGTGTACATATACACCACATCTTCTTTTTTCATTCATCCATCATCAATGGACCCTTAACTTATATCTTGGCTATTGTGAATAATGCTACAATGGATGTGGAAGTACAGATATGTCGTCAAGATAATGATTTCACTTCCTTGGGATGGGATTGCTAGGTCTTATGTTAGTTTTCCGTTTAATTTTTTGAGGAGCCTCCATACTCTTTAACACAGAGGCTGAGCCAGTTTACATTTCTGCCAACAGTGTTAACAAGGGCACTCTTTCCTTCACTTCCTCATCAACACTTACCATCTCTTGTCTTTTTGATAATAGCCATTCTAACAGGTATGAGGTGATACCTCATTGCAGTTGTGATTTCAATACAATTGAACCGTCAATTTCACTGACGATTAGTGATGCTGATTCCCTTTTTGTGGGCCTTTTGGGAAAATGTCTATTCAGGTTCTTATCCCATATTTTAATCATATTGTTTGGGGTTTTTTGTTTGTGTTTGTTTTGTTTCATTTTGTTGGTATTGAATTGTGTGAGTTCCTTACATATTTTGGATATCAACTCATTATCAGATGTAGTTTGCAAATATTTTTTCCCATTGCATAAGCTACTTTTTAATTTTGTTGAACAAAATGATGGGAGCTTTTTAGTTTGTTATAGTCCCACTTGTTTATTTTTTGCTTTTGTTGCTAGTACTTTTGGCATTATTGCCAAGACTGATGTCAAGGAGATTTTTTCCTATGTTTTCTTCTAGAAGTTTTATGATTTCAGGTCTTACATTAGTCCTTTAATCCATTCGAGTTAATTTTTGTGAGCAGTGTAAGATCCAATTTTATTTGATCCGATAAAATTCTTTTGCGTGTGAAAATCATGAGTCCAGTTTTATTCTTTTGCATGTGAATATCATTTTCCCAATACAACTTATTAAACGGAAATTCCTTTCCCATTATTTTTTGAGTATTTTTGCTCTTTTGTCAAATATTAGTTGACTGTATATGCAAGGGTTTATTTCTGGGTTCCTGATTCTGTCACATTGGTCTATATGTCTGTTTTTATGCCAATAGCATACTGTTTTAATTACTATAGCTTTCTAATATAGTTTGAGATCAGTAAATGTGATGTCTCCATCTTTGTTCTTTCTCAGTATTACTTTAGAGATGTGAAGTCTCTAACACCTGGAAATTTGGATTCCAATGTTTCTGGTAGCAGCTAGCCCTCAATGAGAAATGTAGGTCCCCCCTCATCAAGATTAAAAGCCTCTGCACGGCAAAGGAAACAATCCATAAAACTAATAGGCAATCAACGGAATGGGAAAAGATAGTTGCAGATGACATATCAGATAAAGGGTTAATATCCAAAATCTATAAGGAACTCACCAAACTCCACACCCAAAAGACAAACAACCTAGTAAAGAAATGGGCAGAAGATATGAACAGATACTTCTCCAAAGAGGACATCCAGATGGCCAACAGACACATGAAATGATGCTCAGCATCCCTCCTCATCAGAGAAATACAAATCAAAACCACACTGAGATACCACCTCACGCCGGTCAGAGTGGTTAAAATGAGCAAATCAGAGGACTCTAGATGCTGGCGAGGATGTGGAGAAACGGGCACCCTCCTACACTGTTGGTGGGAATGTAAACTGGGGCAGCCCCTCTGGAAAACAGTGTGGAGGTTCCTCAAAAAATTAACAATAGAACTCCCCTAGGACCCAGCAATAGCACTGCTAGGAATTTACCCAAGGGATACAGGAGTGCTGATGCACAGGGGCACATGGACCCCAGTGTTCACAGCAGCACTCTCAACAATAGCTAAAACATGGAAAGAGCCTAAATGATGCACAGGGGCACATGGACCCCAGTGTTCACAGCAGCACTCTCAACAATAGCTAAAACATGGAAAGAGCCTAAATGTCCATCAACGGACGAATGGATCAAGAAGATGTGGTTTGTCTATACGATGGAATACTCCATGGCAATGAGAAACAATGAAATCTGGCCATGTGTAGCAACATGGATGGACCTTGAGGGTGTTATGCTGAGCGAAATGAGTCAGGCAGAGAAGGACAAATACCATATGTTTGCACATATAGGAGGATTAGGAGGAACTTAATGGAGGATCTTGGGGGAGAAGAACGGGGAAATAGTGGGGGAGAGGGAGGGAGGCAAACCATGAAAGACTCTTGAATGCTGAGAACAAACTGAGGACTGATGGATGTGGGGGGAAGGAGGGGTGATGGGCATGGAGGAGGTCACTAGTGGGGATGAGCACTGGGTGTTGTATGGAAACAACTTGACAATAAACTATTTATTAAAAAAAAAAGAAAGAAAGAAAATGTAGGTCCCCTGACCCTTCCCAGTCCCAGAATCAGAGAGATCAAGATGACCCAGCCTCAACTTCCTGCCTACTGGTCTCAGCATGGCCATTCTCTCCCCATGATTCTCAAGGATGGGACAAAAATTCACTTCCCAGTTCCCAGACTTACTTCTAACCCAGGATTAGGCAAGAGAAGACAGAGCTCCTTGGAGACATCCCTAGCACTCACTCCACCCCACAACTCTACAGCCCATCCTCACCCTCACCTCCAGAGCATAGGGCCATCCTCATTCAAGGACATGCTTCCTCCCTTCTCCGGAGTACTATTTGCAAGGGCTTTGGGGGAAATTCCCAAGGCCTAGGGATATGTTGAAAAATTTTATTGGATCAATGAGGTATTTTGGAACCATGCAATCCCCTGAGAGGATGTCCTTTTGCTAAATAAAGAAATACACTTCTGGGCACCTAGGTGGCTCAGTCGGTTAAGCGTCCAACTTCAGCTCAGGTCATCATCTCACAGTTGGTGGGTTTGAGCCCTGCGTTGAGCTCTGTGCTGACAGCTCAGAGCCTGAAGCCTGCTTTGGATTCTAAGTCTCCCTCTTTCTGCTCCTCCCCTTCTTGCACTCTGTCTCTCAAAAATGAATAAAAACATTAAAAATTTAAAGAAAGACATTCTGTAGGGCACCCAGTCTCTGAGTGTTATAGATGTTCTCTGAAGTCTCTTTCCAAATTTTTGTAAACATATCATTTCTTTTTTGGGGAAGGAGGATATACAGATTATTATTTTAATAATATGAATTATCCATTTTCATAAGTATTGAGGTCTGCATATTCTATGAAATTATTTTTTTTTGTACATTTTATATCTTCTACCTATAGTAAAAGAATACTTCAGGACATGGGCCAAACAAAAATGAAGAGAAAAACAAGACTTTGAGTCATTCCACTCACATTCTTTGACCCCTGGGAAGCAGCCGAAGCACAGCCTAAAGACATAATTCTGGGGCTAAGCTGGAGAGTATGACCCTTTGTTTCTTCTATAGTGAGGCATGGACATAAAGCATTTCCTTCCTCCATACATTTATATCCAGCTCTAGGGAGGATGCAGGGAAAGGTGCCTGAGACATCTAAGTGACTCAGCAATTTTTTTTAGAAAGACTGATGAGTCTCCAAATGGAGCCTTTAAATAATCATATTGGGTTGAAATTATTTTGTTTTTATTTCATCTTTATTGAGGTATCATTGACAAATAAAATTGTATGATACTTAAATGTACATGATGATTTGATTTGTGTACATAGTAAGAAATGATACATCTTTCACATATTAGCTGTATTTAATCAGGCTGAATGAACCAATATTGGAACAGAATAATTGAAAGAAATTAAGGTATTCTGTGAAGAAAATGGCCATTTTATAGAATAAGAATTGACAGAGGGGTGTCTGGGTGGCTCAGTCAGTTAAGCATCCGACTTCAGCTCAGGTCATGATCTCATGGTCTGTAGGTTTGAACCCTGTGTCAAGCTCTGTGCTGGCAGTTCAGAGCCTGAGACTGCTTCAGATTCTCTCCCTCCCTCTCTCTCTCTCTCTCTCTCCCACTCCCCCACTCACACTCTGTCTGTCTGTCTGTCTCTCTCTCAAAAATAAACAAACATTAAAAATTTTTTCTAAAAGAATTGGCAGAATTTCCTGCCACTGATAGAGCTATTTTGAATGACCTGTGCCTATATTTTATATGAACACAGCGCTAGCTGGTCATTAAGAAGAGTGTTTGAGAATATGAACTTTCACCTAAATTCAATGCTTATTCTATTTGATCAGGCTCCTGGAGATTACCCTGATGATGAGGCATAAAAGGATGTAGCTGAGTATATCCATGTGCCATGAAATGATCAGAGTGTCTAATGAAAACCATGACCATATTCCCACTTCCAAACTAGATTCCTGGTGGAATCTATATGCACTGAGGAATCTATATGCAAATTCCTAGAATTTCTTTACATGCATAAAGAACATGTCAGAAAGATATATTATTTTATTGCTAAATCAGGCTTTGACCCCAAGTTCCCATCTTGTTTCCTATTTCAGTAGCCTAAGATGGTTCATGTGTGAGGACAGAGGGTATCTTTGCCTGCTGAGCACAAGGGATAAGGACTAGATTCAAAGAGCTAATGCAAATTGCATAGAGTAATACCAGGCAAATAATATACATTTAATAAGCATTTACCACTATTCTTCTCATCATTATTATTTTAAGTGATAGTCGTCCTTCTCTCCTGAGCAATACACTTCAGTCTCCTGGCCTTGAGGAAAGGCTGCATTATCCAAAGGGGAAATACAATAATATTGCAAAGCATTATCTTCCTAACCTACAATTTTGAATATAATAGTTCTATTTGCTTGTTGGCTTCTCTTGGATTTTTGAAATACAACAGAGACATAGCTATAGACTAAGACTGATCAGTTCTACATTTAGAGGGAAGCTGTGACTGTCTCTCAGTGGGATTTCTTAAAGTAACATAGATGTGTAGCCAAGCCACTACCTTGAGAAATATTTTCATTTAACTCAGGGCATCCATAGAAATAAAGTGGTGTTGGGGGGAAAGTTACCCCATAATTCCCCATGATCTTTTTTTTGAACATTTTTAGAATATTATTTTATTTATTTTAAGAGAGAGAGACAGAGAGCATACAAGTTGGGAAGGGACAGAGAGAGGGAGAGAGAGAGAGAATGCCAAGTTAATAGTGCAGAGCCCAACATGGGGCTCGAACCCATGAACCATGAGATCATGACCTGAGCTGAAATCAAGAGTCGGTTTCTTAACTGACTGAGCCACACAGGCGCCCCATAATTCCTTGTGTTCTTAGGACAAATAGACTCAGGTCTTAGGCCCACAAATAGATTTTAAAGCATAAGGTAGACACAGATAGAGCTATCTCTTCACAATGGAATCAGACCAAGGATAGCTTTAGGGGAAATAATATCTGATGAAGACATCCACTTCATATCAAAGCCAAATTAGAGAAGTAAATTATTTAATTTATCCAGAACCCAAAGGCTGGATAAAACTGCCGGTTTCAAAGAGAGAAAAGGTTTAGAGGTTTATTGAGGAATACGCATATAGTATTTCTTTCTAAAACAAAACAAAATCATTATCACAGAGGTTTGCTTCTGCAAGCAGCCACAGCTGTATACAACATGTAAGTATGGGTCTCGGGCTCAAAAACCACATTAAAATAAAGTTAAGAGCCTGGCTTACATCCATCAAATTTTGGGTAATGCCAAGGTTATGCCAAATCTTCCAGCCACAGAACACCCTGTGTAATGCCAAGGCTCCTCTGCTCATCTGGTTCTTTATATTGGGCTGTTTGATCACCAGTCAGTTTGAATCCCTCCAAGCAGAAGATCTGGAAAACAGAGACTAGGGTTAAAAATTCCACTTTGTTTTCATTTTCTTATCCCTTGCAGTAAGTGCTAAGTCAACGAACCACCACGCTTTCTAAGTCTTCATCTTTGAAGGAATTGCCATTCTAATGAGTAACATGGAGAATGAAAAATATGAATGAAACATGATAGTGGTATTCCCACTGCACCTTAGTGAGAACTAAGAGGGAGACAAGATCAGACCATAGAACATTCAGGGGATAACATGATGAGATCCCTGCCCTAGGCTGTGGGCTTGGGCACACAGTTATATCTAAGCAAATTCTGTCCTTCAATATTTATTTTTTAACATTTATTCATTTTTGAGAGAGAAGGAGAGACAGAGAGTGAGCAGGGGAGGGCAGAGAGAGAGAGGGAGATACAGAATCTGAAGCAGGCTCCAGGCTCTGAGCTGTCAGCACAGAGCCTAACATAGGGCTTGAACTCACAAACTGTGAGATCGTGACCTGAGTCGAAGTTGGACGCTTAACCAACTGAGCCACCCAGGCGCCCTGCAGGTTCTGTCTTTAAGATGAACTTGAGGTTTTCCTGTAATGAAGAGCGAAAAAAATTTTGCTGTGGAATTGTGTGTGAATAGTGAATAGTTGATGGAGGCTTCGGATTTAAACTAACAAAATGACAATTACACACTGATAATATAAATATTCTCTGCCTAAATTTATCCTGTGCCTTTCTACATGTATGATGTATGTACAAGAGGAGGGAAACATTTTCTGCTCTGACAGGTCTTTCAGTTGGAGGAAAGTGACTGTGTAACAAACTGAGATAGCACAGCCCCCATGGTGATAAATATTGAATATGTATCTACATATTTTGCTGTGTTCAGTGTCAGCCCATCCTCCACCTGACACCCACTTTGTGACCTTAGGGCAGTAATAACTTTTCTTCCTGTACTTCATCTCTCGGCCAGTTACATAAAAATAATTACTAGAAAAAGTTATAAAATCATGTTTATTTCTTCAAGCTTTTTGGGAGTCAGTGGTACTACCAATCAATGCGTTCTATAAGAAAAATGAAAAGGAAACATCTCCTATAGTTGCCAAAGTTCACAAGTATATATTGATCACAGTTTCCATGTCCTGATGTTCACACATTACCTCTCATCACAGACTAAACTGCCACCTCGTTCATCTTGCCACTCGGACTTCTTCTAGAAGTTTCTGTATTCTATTTCTGCCTTCAAAACCTTTGAAGTCAAATTATGAACTATCAAGCATGGTATAGATGCAAGGCACTGTATACAACAAGGAATCTGATCTAGACGTAGGTCAAAAAAGGAAAATCGTTAAAATTTCCATACAAGTACAAGATATTGTCTCTGTGTAAGCAAATGTAATAAAACTTATTTATGACGCTCTTCAAAGAATGAAGAAATGAATCTTTCTCAAATGAAATAACTACCTGTGTGTATACTTGGGGTCTTGGATAAGTTCTTCCCTTCCCTGGACCTCCATTTCCTTACCTGTAAAATGGAGCAATAATAGTATCTAATTCGTAGCCTTGCTATGTGAGACCTGGATGAGGCATCATGCACAAAGAATTTAGGAGAGCCTAAATCATGAGTGCTCTTATGAGTTCAGCTGCGCTGAAGGCCGTACCCCGGAATGCGACTATATTTGGGAACAGGGACTTTTAAATAGATAATTATGTTAAAATGAGGCTGTGATTTTTATTAATAATGATTTAATATGACTGGTGTCCTTATAAGAAGAGATTAAGACTCACAGAGACACGAGGGGTGCATGTGCACAGAGAGATGGCCGTCTGTCAGCCAAGGAGGGGACTTGGAACAGATCCTTCTTTAATGATCGTCAGAGGAAACAGCCTGCTGGCACCTTGATCTTAAATTCTTCACCTCTAGAATGTAAAGAAAATTCATTTCTGGTATACAAGCTGCCCAGTCTGCGGCATTTTGTTATGGCAGCCTGAGCAGACTAACACAAGTGCTCAGTAGACGTTTGCTCTACAGAAATGGGAAGGGCGGAGTGAGGAAAATGACCGTGTACACGGAACACGACATGAAGATGTGGTTACCACTTCCCCTTGGCTTGACCTCCCTGGTTGACCTCAAGGGGCTCTATCTCTCTGGCACCAGAGCAGTATCATTGGATTGTCTTCTCCAGTCAGTGAGGAAATTCTGGAAAGAATTGCAGGTACTTGCAGACAAGGGAAAGGCAGAGCATCTCATCGGTATCCCTGTATACATTCATTTGGAAGGAGACTGGGCTTCAAGTCATGCCAAAGTAACACAAAACAGAAGGAGCCCTTATTCTCCCCAAGATGATTAACAATTTGCAAGTATAAATCAAGAGTGCATTTTCAAAATGCCTTGGTTTTTTGTTTTTTTTTTTTTTTTTGTGCATATCTTGATTTCTCTAGGCCAAAGAATCTTAGAGCCCAGAGTGCAAAGTAAGATAAGCCAGGACAATATGTATCTGTGTCTATTCATAGGGACCTAATTGGTGCAATCATTAAACAATATGTTCTCAGCCAGTCAGTTGGGTGATGTATACGAATATGTAATTCCTTACTACGGACCCAGCCTGCTGATATATGTCGTTCTGCAGTCAGGTCCAGGAGGTTGAGGGAAATCAGGCTTAGAGTTCTATGGAATCTCTATATCTCAGTGTTATCTCAACAACAAAACAAATTCAACAAGGATCTAATAGTGTTTTGCTGCCAATATCTGGATCTTTTTATTGCTAAGTGTTCTCTTTTTCCTTCGCTTGCAGCATAGTTTTAAAATCATGTAGTGCAGCTTATATTATTTAGGAGAAACCAGATGATATCTCTGTACCCCAAGGTCAGACCCCAACAGCCATCAGTTAGCACTTGCCTGCTGTGGGCCGGGCACATGATGTTTTAAGTACTTCATTAGTCTGGGGCCATGTTCCCTGGGGCTTCCATAGAACAAAGGGTATTATGGATGCTTTCCAAATGTTCATTTGTTTTACATCACTGTTATTAAATGTAGGTGGGCCGTGTAAGAAGGAGAAGCCTAGCATTTTAGATGTCACCTCTGAAATCTTCTAGTCCAGGGGTGACAAATAGATTTTATTTCAATTGTTGACACTTATCAGTTGATTGCGGCTACCCGGAGCATGATGTTGGAGCTGTGCCAAAGCTGAGTGTGGACTCAATAGAAAATAATGCCAAGATTGATACTGATGTCTGCTGTGGGCACAAGATTGGAGAGTGGTAGAAAGACACAGTATCTCTTCCGTCTCTCAGTCTTACCTTTCTTCTTATATCAGAGGAAACAGAGCTCCAAAGACATTAGTTAGCAAAATGGCCAATACATCCTGACTCCCATTCTACCACATCACTGAAAAATGATGCATGGATATAACTTAATTCTGCCCTCCAAGTGACGATACTTGTCTTCATTCTCTTATGAAACTGTAATCCGAAAAGAAGTCCTGAAAGCCTCCCCTCCGTAACACACATATCACCCTTCTTCACTCAAGGATATGTTTACTCTGCACTTACTTAGAGATATTTTTCTCCTGAGACACTTTTCATGTTAGAAATAGGAGAGAATGATTGTCTCTAGGTACTATTTACTCATTTGTAGCCTGGGGAGAGTGATACACAAAGCCTGAGTTTTGCATGTTGAATTTCCATTATTAAAACCCTTTAGTTCTTTAGAAAAGTAATTCAAAACTGAAAATCTCTTTGGTTACTGGGGCACCTGGGTGGCGCAGTTGGTTAAGCATCTCATTTTGGCTCAGGTCAGTCGCAGTTTGTGGGTTCGAGCCTCGCGTAGGACCTCTGACAGCTCAGAGCCTGGTGCCTGCTTTGGATTCTGTATCTCCCTCTCTCTCTGTCCCTCCCCTACTCATGCTCTGTCTCTCTCTGTCTCTCAAAAATGAATAAACATTTAAAAAAAATTTTTAAATTACGGAAATGTCTTCTGTTACCAATATGCCAAACGCAGGTAAGAAAATATGAACCTTGCATATGTAAACACAAAATGTTCTGCACATGGGTTGAGTGCAGAACATGGAGGGAAAGTTTTAAAAAAGGGTAAAAATCTGGTGAACCTTCTTAAGGAATAAGAGTAAGGAGTTAAATTCTAATTCTTTGTAGCAATTATTTTTTCCCCTTGGGAAAGGACATTAAGAACTTTTGCACCGCAATGCCATCTATTTTTTATTGCACCGATGAACAAGTACATCTTTCCAAACTGCCACTATTCATCACTTTTAAATAAGAATAGATGAGTTTGAAAAGATATGAAGATTCATTAGTCCCAGCTCTAAATATTGCAGGTGAAATTATTTCCATCCATTGTGGCCGACTGCAGACTCAGAGAAGTGTCACATAATATCCTTGAAGATTATGCTTCCGAAGAATGTGGCCCTTGTTTGGACAAATGCAAAGGCCACAGACTCTGTGTTCATTTCCCCAACCCATGACGTATGCTCCCAGATAAAGAATAACGTTTAATTTCATAGGAATGAGTCCCTTCTAAATATTGAGGACATCCAAAAAGCTGGAAGAGGATTTGAAATCGATATGATATTTTAATGAAGTTCTGTAGTCAGTGGAAAAGTTTTATGAAGATCTACTTCCTGGAGTGCCTGGGTGGCTCAGTCAGTTAAGCGTCCAACTCTTGATTTCAGCTCAAGTCATGATCTCACAACTTGTGGGTTCGAGTTCCACATCAGGCTCTGCACTGGAAGAGACTGCTTGAGATTCTCTCTCTTTCTCTGTCTGTCCCTCCCCTGCTCTCCCTATCTCTCTTAAAAACAATAAACATTTTTAAAAAAAAGGAAAACAAAAAGATCCACTTCCTTCCAACTATACTAGAAGCCAATAACTGAGGTAGTATTTATTCCTGAGGAAAAGCTGATGTGAGGAGTCACGAGTTCTCCTGAGGAGTTACCACCCAGTGCTGGGTTTGGAGATTTACATTTATTACCATAGTCATTGTCACGACACCCCAAAAAGGTAGCTATAATCTGCAAATGGAGATGGACATACTGAGGGCATCAGCAGGTTGAAATAGTCCAGGACTCTGGAAGCAGGACTAGACAGTCCCTTGGCTCCTTTCCACCAGCCCAACCTGAAGGCTGTTCTACACTGTACTTACTGACCAAGTCCTAGCCCTTAGCATCCAAAGTCTTTAAAGATCTTCTTCCAAGACTGCCAGGAGCCGTACCGGCCTCGCTGGATGACAGTCACAGAGAGGAAATGGCAGCGTTTGCACAGCTCCTGCCATGAGAAACCAAAACTGGTATCTCCTTCTGCTACTACTGGCTCATGTTGGAAATGAGCCTGCTGGTATTGACCAGGCCTCACAATATTACAAACCAGACCGATATTTCCCATACAGATTCCTCATAAAGAAAAGCATATTCCTGCCTTTTCAAAAGAGATTTCAGATGAAAGCATTGTGGATGATTGTCAAAAGGCTCTTCCTATGGGCCTTGCAGATCCAAGACTTACATAATAAAGGGGGGTAAGAACACAAGAGTTACAGTTGAGTCTGGCCCTGAGACAAAGAGCCTAATTTAGAGTTAAGGACAGATATCCACCCCCACCCAATTGTTTCTGCTTGGAGCACCGACCCCCAAGACATCTTTGTTGATCAGTATTCGGAGTGACTTATTCTGGCCTTGAATATGCTGATTGCACCCTGGGAAGGAACCTATTGTAGGAACTTCTTCGTTTGTGATTATGGGAGCAAACATTTTTGTTTCCTGAAAGACCTATTTTTCTTAATACTTCTCCTTAAACAAACAAGCTACTGGCCTCTACTCACAAAGAAATAACTTCACCCTTTTTATACTAAAAACATTGTCTTGTGTGCTAAATATACCTCCCTTCCCCATAGGATAAGCATTTAAATCACCTACCTCAATCACTATTGATAACGGTTATGCATGAGTGTTCTACAAATCTATGTTATGGGAAATTCTTACATATCAAAGAAGTTTGTCATCAGAAATCATTGTCTAAGGCAAATGCCACTTCTGTGCTGTCCCCCAAACAATTATAAAATAAAGTTGAGCCTCAGTCAGAGCAGAGATGCCTGCCTGGTGACCAGAAAGAATTTCATGGCTCTCTCCTCCCTCCCTCGCCAACATGACACCGTCCATCCTTCAGGGACCCCTGGACCTGGCCGGAGCTGGTCTCTGGCACAAGACAAGCAAACCTCTACTCTAGCATTGCCATTTGGTTTACCACCACATGCCCAGACCCTAGATGGGAATACCTAACTCCCCCAAACATAGGAAGGGCTGGTCTTCCACACTTTCTTGGGGTGGTGCTTTGAGCTTGCCTGAACTGTACACAGAGAATAAGACATGACGCGGGAGAGATGATCAGACCTCATTTACGACATCTTTTTTATCTTGCATTTCACTAGGCTTCTGCTACTTACTTGTTGGAGGGCAAGAACTATGTCATTCAGCCTCACTCCCCTATCCCTCAGTACCTAGTCCTGTGCCTTGCACATAGTAGATGCTCAATATTTGTGAGAAGAAGGACTGACTAACTGAAGGACTTAATAGGTGGATAATAGCTCACCGATGGATTATCCTCAGGTGCCAATCCATTTCTCCTTTTTAACTCACCTACCTCCTGAGCCACTTCAAAGACAAAAATGCAACCTCCTTTCCTCTCCTGTGCTCACCTGATATGCCCTCCACTGTGTCACCCTCTGCCGACTTGCCACAGTATAATGAGGGCCTCAGGAGAATGACTCAGCCCATTGTTGCATCTAGATGTCCCATGACCTTTTCTTCTTTGTCATTTGCTCATTGCCAGTCTGAGTGACTCAGCTTTTGGCTTAATGGAAGTGGTGTTTATACAGCATAGAATACTCCATATTTGTATCTATACCAATACTTTATATATATAATTTTATATGTAAATTAAATTAAATTTATATATTTGTACTCTGTATTCATATTTATATGTCACACACACACACACACACACACGCAAGTTTTAAAACTCTCCCACAGCCATGGTCTCATTTGACACAGCACCTTTTGAGACCACCAGGATGCTCCTCAAGAATCTTATCTTCTAAGAAGTAAAGGTGACTTAACCAAGATCACATAGTTAAGCCAGCAAGTGGCAGATTCATGTCCCACTTTCTTTTCACTACCACCCATCTCTTCCTCAATTGTCAGTTGACCTTGTTTCCATTCTTAGGGCGAAGGACTAACACCCATGACTCAGTTTAGGTCTAGCACAGTAGATGTTATAAATTTGACTGTAGCCTCTAAAAGTGAACCTTAGCTTTCAAAAAAATTACCTGAAATATTTAACATTTTAAAAATTCCCACCTCATTGAAATCTCATCAGGGATAGACACTCTCATCCATTCATTTGTGAAAACTTGAGGGGATAGAAGTAGCATAAAAAACAAATATCATGGGAGCTCTGAGTGGTCTTTGTCCCAGAGAAGGGTCCATTGCCTAATACATCCAGAGAACAATGCACAGCCAGCATGGCTGGGACACAGGTGAACAGCTGATGGGCCAGATGTTCTGTTTTGAGACAGAAGGAATTCATCCTGGATGGAAGTGTGGTGAAAGGGCATTTAGTGGAAGATGTGACAGAGACCTGACTCAGGGGTGCAAGATTGTTGGGTCCGTGAGGGTACTAACGTGGTATGTGCACTTGTGGGACCATTGGATGCCCAGAGCATGCATTTAGGTCTTGTTTCTATTTAATTTAGTTTTGTAACTGCTTTAAAATTATTTTTTTTCTTGGGGCGCCTGGGTGGCTCAGTCGATTAAGCGTCTGACTTCGGCTCAGGTCATGATCTCACAGTTCGTGGGTTTGAGCCCCGCGTCGGGATCTGTGCTGACTGCTAGCTCAGAGCCTGGAGCCTGTTTCAGAATCTGTATCTCCCTCTCTCTCTGACTCTCCCCTGCTCTCGCTCTCTCTCTCTCTCTCAGAAATAAATTTTTAAAAATTTAAAAAATTTTAAAATTATTTATTCCTGGGGGCACCTGGGTGGCTTAGTCGGTTAAGCGTCTGACTTTCGCTTAGGTCATGATCTCGCGGTTCGTGGGTTCGAGCCCCGCGTCGGGTTCTGTGCTGACTGCCAGCTCAGAGCCTGGAGCCTGTTTCAGTCTGTGACTCCCTCTCTCTCTGACCCTCCCCTGCTCACGCTGTCTCTCTCTCTCTTTCTCCTAGAAATAAATAAAACATTTAAAAAAAATTATTTATTCCTGAATCCATTTACCTGTGTGTTAAGTGGAGATAAATTTACCAGTTCTTAGCTATGGACACTGAAGAACAGTTTTAATTTCCCTAAGTCTCCTATTTCTACTTTTAGGAAATAGAAAGCCTGTAACCCACTGCACAGCACTGTTTTGAGAATCAAATGAGATGAACTAAGTGAGGCCTCCAGGACAATGCTTGGCACAAAGTATTTCCTCAGTTATTTATTTTTGAGGTGGGTTTTTAGGTGCATCTGTCTTTTATACTCAACATACCCATTGACAACAATCATCTCCATTCCCAAAGTCTAGATCTCCTGGAAAGACTGATAATCATTTCTTCAATCTAGAGACTGGATAGATAGATAGATAGATAGATAGATAGATAGATAGATAGATAGATAGAAAGAAAGAAAGAAAGAAAGAAAGAAAGAAAGAAAGAAAGAAAGAAAGAAACCAATGGGCAGATGGGTAGAGAGAGATGGAGACAGAAATAGGGAGAAACACATGGTACATACATATATAGATGGAGAGAGGTATCAGAGGAGAAAATCAAGTCAGAGACAGGAGAAAACAGGGGAGAAATGGAAAGATGGATGGAAATTGATGGATAGGGAATTGGAGTATTGTTCTTGACTCCCCCCCCACCCCCATGAGACACTACCATTTAATCTCTCTGAATCCAAAGGCTGAGTAATTGCAAATGGCATTTGGACTTGGAAGGTTTCACTGCAGGTCCTGGTTATTTATATTTCTTTCTTGTAACTGAGTAATGAGATATCCCAGGAAAGAGGAGTTACTAAGTAAGGAAGAAAAACTTTTAAACCTACTTGGATAAAAATGGGCCCAAATGAAAACTGGAGAATTTAAGAGTATATAATTTCCCCCCAGTCTAATTGTACATTTTCAACCTTCCTCCCCTCTCCCCAACACCTCCTCTCCCCTGCCAAGCATTCCCATGACCTCAGGTTTTATGTGTAGCTGGGAGGTAACTAATATTAGTGTTTCTGTGGAGTCCAGGGGTGCTAGGGTTCACACTGGGTGAATCAGGATGGAGGCTAGTAAGCATAGGTTCTTAGAAGAAAGAGCCCAGTAGAGCAGTGCCCATTGATACTGGGAGCCTGAAATAATGGCACACGTCTCATACATGTGTGTCCCTCAATGGCAGCAGGGAAGAGTCTCAGGCAATGCAGCATCCTCACTGACCATTACCAACGCACAGAGGGCACGTACAGGAAATGGACATGACAAGTTTGAACCAAGTGGCCCCATGCATGTTGCAACTTGGGAATGAGGACAGAAGTTAGCAGGATTTATGCCCTTTGATGGCAACCGGCTCTGTTCTGTCCAGCTGGACCCCTGGAAGAAAAGTTTCATTTCCAATCTTTTCCAGTTATCAGAGACCCATTTTTAAGTACAAAATGCGTCGTGTTCCCCTCCATGATTATGACTGTGGCTAACATTTTATCGTGTGCCAACCCTGCTTAGGTGCTTTCTGTGTGTTGATTGTGTTAACGTTCATTCCATCATTGTTAGGAAAATAGCATAGCATTTCAATGAGGAGAAAGTCAAGGTAAGGGGAAGTCACAGGACCGGTAAGGGGGAACTGAGTTATGATACCATTCCACAATCCCTGCTCTTAACAGCTATGCTAACCTTTCTCCTGATTGTAGGTGAGCTTTCACTGCAAAAGAAGTCTCATAAGGACAGGATTCCACACACATCTGGCAACACTTTTCAGTTAGTCTCATACAGCTGAAAAATAATGTGCTGGAGGTATTATGTATCGGATCCATAAACAACACTTGAAACAGCAGGTGGATGTGTATTAGTTCCTTTGATGGCAGCCTTTCCCCTGGCAGTGCTTGGTCCAACCATCCCCATGCCTACACGGCCCCAGGGCTGCTGTTCCAAGGCCTTATCATACTCTCTTGGACCTTGGCTATATATTGGTTGTGTCCTTGGGGTCGGGGACGGTGTCTTCTTGGCAATTGTAATGTATGCACGCATCACTTTTTGCCCATTATAGGTGCTCAGTAAATATTTTTGGAGTGAATGAATCCGTAGTTCTGCATCTAGATCCTCCCTTCTCCTACTGAGACTATTTGCAAGTACAAATGTTTTGGAAACAACTAGCTTAGAATGTGTAATCAATGATACGAAGATGGTAATGGACATCATGGTCCATGAAGGGTCAGTGTCAGCAGACACCTGCAGTAAAGATGGCAAGCTCTTTGGTCAGTTCTGGTCTGAGGGTGCTGCAGCTCATGAGTTTCATGTGGAACATAGGAAGGACCTTCCTCAAAGACACCTTCCTCAAGCCATGCAAACCACATTGGCTGCCAAAAAGAAGCTTGGGGTGTGGTCAAGCTGCCAGGGCCTCTGTCCGTGACTGGCTGTGTCACAGAGGTTTGCACCTTCAGGTCAAAGTCTGGCCAACCCACAGGGAATCTTTCCCTCCCAGCCTTCTGGGGGGCATAACACTAGGTGGGATTCACTCATCGCTAATTACAATGAGTAACAGGAGAGATTTCAAGTTGGGCATTTTGGATGTGAAACGGACATTGTGGCGTCACAGGCGCCTAGGAGTTTGGCTAGAGAAGCCAGTGCACCTCTGTGTTCGGTGCTCTTGGGTCTGCCCCCTGAGGGGATGTCTGGGGCTTTTAAGTAACCCCTCTCACTCTAAGAAACACCTGAGAAACCCCAGAGGGCACAGCCTGAGTCTAGAATGGGATTAAAAAAAGAGTTCTCAAAAGAGAGCAGGAGCTGTGTTATATCATTGAAAACGATCCATGAAATTGGAGAGCAAATCACTGATGTTGAGATTTTTTGGGGTCTGGACTTGGATTACATGTGCAGACTTCATGTATTGCTTTTTATAATATTAATATTAGTATCCTAACTACAGAGTGCCAATCCAATACAGAGAAAGGGATACAGAGAATGTGCCCAAGTAATGTCCCATCAAGGCGGGCTTTTCCCAGAGAGGACTACTGTGCTTGAATCCTTGCTCAGAAAGCCCGTTCTGAGCCGACGACATGCTTGTCCTTCTCCGTTCTCTGATGTTGCAGTCGGCTTTATGCCACAGCTGGTGGCCCTTGCAGAGCCTTTCTTTACAAAGTGAGCCCTGGTGCCCACCCCATGCGTTCAGCAGAGCAGCACAAATTAGTCATTGCCTATTAAAACTTTAAACTTCTTAAAAACGAGCTATGTAAAAAACGAGCATGGTCATACTGTGTCGGATGTGCACACATAATCAACCGTTTGATTTCTAGTGGAAATAAATCAAAAGCAGACACTTCTCTTGACCTTGGATGAGGCCGTGTCTGGAGCCAGATAGCGGCAGGTTGCTGAGTCTAAAGTGCACATAAAATCCAATTGTAAGTTGGCTGGTCACAGAACACGACTGGATTCACTTACTGCTAATTAGGATGAATAAAAAGAGACACTGGGAGATGTGAAGCTTGGGATTATGGGTAGTAAAAGCCACTTGATGGGAGGAAAGCAATTTTTCTTGGTGTTTTGGAAAAATCAGTTCATATAGAGTCCGGTCCATTATTTATGTCCCGAAAATTGCGCGTAGGAAGGACCAAGCATTTTCTGATAAAACAACACCCCAGGAAGTCCCATCTGAAGGGACCTTAAAGACTCAAGCAGGGAAGAGTGAGTGGGTTTGGCTCCCCATTAAAGAAGGGTCCTTCTGTTCCTGGCCTGTATGGAAAGACATATTTCCTTCTGCCTCAAGTGATAAAATGCATGTCACTGAGCAACACTGGATACTGTCAGTTGAGGTTGGTGTGATGGCCAGATGGCCCACTCGATTACTGATCATTTTATTTGTACCTCCTGGTGCTAAGTTCTCTTTCTTATGGTGATTTCACTATCCCTTTACTCTATTTAGAAAGGAAATGAACAGCCAGGCTTATGCAAGCCAGGAGAGACCTGTCGGGAGGTGCGAAGCCAGAAGAAACCAGCTACATGGAGTGCTGGTTACTAACATAAAGGAATCTTTGTGGGAATTCTTACACTATTATGTTGGCACATCCCTTTCCCCCACTTTCTGGCCAGCAGTGAT
>NW_024080780.1:1701249-1764618 GCF_003009895.1 Hyaena hyaena
GATGGATAGGGAATTGGAGTATTGTTCTTGACTCCCCCCCCACCCCCATGAGACACTACCATTTAATCTCTCTGAATCCAAAGGCTGAGTAATTGCAAATGGCATTTGGACTTGGAAGGTTTCACTGCAGGTCCTGGTTATTTATATTTCTTTCTTGTAACTGAGTAATGAGATATCCCAGGAAAGAGGAGTTACTAAGTAAGGAAGAAAAACTTTTAAACCTACTTGGATAAAAATGGGCCCAAATGAAAACTGGAGAATTTAAGAGTATATAATTTCCCCCCAGTCTAATTGTACATTTTCAACCTTCCTCCCCTCTCCCCAACACCTCCTCTCCCCTGCCAAGCATTCCCATGACCTCAGGTTTTATGTGTAGCTGGGAGGTAACTAATATTAGTGTTTCTGTGGAGTCCAGGGGTGCTAGGGTTCACACTGGGTGAATCAGGATGGAGGCTAGTAAGCATAGGTTCTTAGAAGAAAGAGCCCAGTAGAGCAGTGCCCATTGATACTGGGAGCCTGAAATAATGGCACACGTCTCATACATGTGTGTCCCTCAATGGCAGCAGGGAAGAGTCTCAGGCAATGCAGCATCCTCACTGACCATTACCAACGCACAGAGGGCACGTACAGGAAATGGACATGACAAGTTTGAACCAAGTGGCCCCATGCATGTTGCAACTTGGGAATGAGGACAGAAGTTAGCAGGATTTATGCCCTTTGATGGCAACCGGCTCTGTTCTGTCCAGCTGGACCCCTGGAAGAAAAGTTTCATTTCCAATCTTTTCCAGTTATCAGAGACCCATTTTTAAGTACAAAATGCGTCGTGTTCCCCTCCATGATTATGACTGTGGCTAACATTTTATCGTGTGCCAACCCTGCTTAGGTGCTTTCTGTGTGTTGATTGTGTTAACGTTCATTCCATCATTGTTAGGAAAATAGCATAGCATTTCAATGAGGAGAAAGTCAAGGTAAGGGGAAGTCACAGGACCGGTAAGGGGGAACTGAGTTATGATACCATTCCACAATCCCTGCTCTTAACAGCTATGCTAACCTTTCTCCTGATTGTAGGTGAGCTTTCACTGCAAAAGAAGTCTCATAAGGACAGGATTCCACACACATCTGGCAACACTTTTCAGTTAGTCTCATACAGCTGAAAAATAATGTGCTGGAGGTATTATGTATCGGATCCATAAACAACACTTGAAACAGCAGGTGGATGTGTATTAGTTCCTTTGATGGCAGCCTTTCCCCTGGCAGTGCTTGGTCCAACCATCCCCATGCCTACACGGCCCCAGGGCTGCTGTTCCAAGGCCTTATCATACTCTCTTGGACCTTGGCTATATATTGGTTGTGTCCTTGGGGTCGGGGACGGTGTCTTCTTGGCAATTGTAATGTATGCACGCATCACTTTTTGCCCATTATAGGTGCTCAGTAAATATTTTTGGAGTGAATGAATCCGTAGTTCTGCATCTAGATCCTCCCTTCTCCTACTGAGACTATTTGCAAGTACGAATGTTTTGGAAACAACTAGCTTAGAATGTGTAATCAATGATACGAAGATGGTAATGGACATCATGGTCCATGAAGGGTCAGTGTCAGCAGACACCTGCAGTAAAGATGGCAAGCTCTTTGGTCAGTTCTGGTCTGAGGGTGCTGCAGCTCATGAGTTTCATGTGGAACATAGGAAGGACCTTCCTCAAAGACACCTTCCTCAAGCCATGCAAACCACATTGGCTGCCAAAAAGAAGCTTGGGGTGTGGTCAAGCTGCCAGGGCCTCTGTCCGTGACTGGCTGTGTCACAGAGGTTTGCACCTTCAGGTCAAAGTCTGGCCAACCCACAGGGAATCTTTCCCTCCCAGCCTTCTGGGGGGCATAACACTAGGTGGGATTCACTCATCGCTAATTACAATGAGTAACAGGAGAGATTTCAAGTTGGGCATTTTGGATGTGAAACGGACATTGTGGCGTCACAGGCGCCTAGGAGTTTGGCTAGAGAAGCCAGTGCACCTCTGTGTTCGGTGCTCTTGGGTCTGCCCCCTGAGGGGATGTCTGGGGCTTTTAAGTAACCCCTCTCACTCTAAGAAACACCTGAGAAACCCCAGAGGGCACAGCCTGAGTCTAGAATGGGATTAAAAAAAGAGTTCTCAAAAGAGAGCAGGAGCTGTGTTATATCATTGAAAACGATCCATGAAATTGGAGAGCAAATCACTGATGTTGAGATTTTTTGGGGTCTGGACTTGGATTACATGTGCAGACTTCATGTATTGCTTTTTATAATATTAATATTAGTATCCTAACTACAGAGTGCCAATCCAATACAGAGAAAGGGATACAGAGAATGTGCCCAAGTAATGTCCCATCAAGGCGGGCTTTTCCCAGAGAGGACTACTGTGCTTGAATCCTTGCTCAGAAAGCCCGTTCTGAGCCGACGACATGCTTGTCCTTCTCCGTTCTCTGATGTTGCAGTCGGCTTTATGCCACAGCTGGTGGCCCTTGCAGAGCCTTTCTTTACAAAGTGAGCCCTGGTGCCCACCCCATGCGTTCAGCAGAGCAGCACAAATTAGTCATTGCCTATTAAAACTTTAAACTTCTTAAAAACGAGCTATGTAAAAAACGAGCATGGTCATACTGTGTCGGATGTGCACACATAATCAACCGTTTGATTTCTAGTGGAAATAAATCAAAAGCAGACACTTCTCTTGACCTTGGATGAGGCCGTGTCTGGAGCCAGATAGCGGCAGGTTGCTGAGTCTAAAGTGCACATAAAATCCAATTGTAAGTTGGCTGGTCACAGAACACGACTGGATTCACTTACTGCTAATTAGGATGAATAAAAAGAGACACTGGGAGATGTGAAGCTTGGGATTATGGGTAGTAAAAGCCACTTGATGGGAGGAAAGCAATTTTTCTTGGTGTTTTGGAAAAATCAGTTCATATAGAGTCCGGTCCATTATTTATGTCCCGAAAATTGCGCGTAGGAAGGACCAAGCATTTTCTGATAAAACAACACCCCAGGAAGTCCCATCTGAAGGGACCTTAAAGACTCAAGCAGGGAAGAGTGAGTGGGTTTGGCTCCCCATTAAAGAAGGGTCCTTCTGTTCCTGGCCTGTATGGAAAGACATATTTCCTTCTGCCTCAAGTGATAAAATGCATGTCACTGAGCAACACTGGATACTGTCAGTTGAGGTTGGTGTGATGGCCAGATGGCCCACTCGATTACTGATCATTTTATTTGTACCTCCTGGTGCTAAGTTCTCTTTCTTATGGTGATTTCACTATCCCTTTACTCTATTTAGAAAGGAAATGAACAGCCAGGCTTATGCAAGCCAGGAGAGACCTGTCGGGAGGTGCGAAGCCAGAAGAAACCAGCTACATGGAGTGCTGGTTACTAACATAAAGGAATCTTTGTGGGAATTCTTACACTATTATGTTGGCACATCCCTTTCCCCCACTTTCTGGCCAGCAGTGATATGGGAGAGTTATTTTCATCTTAACTCTATTTAAGGGATTGGAGTGCTCCAAAGAGAAGGAGAGTTTTGCTGAGTATTTTAAACAATTGATTCCAGATGGATTCGCTTTGTATCATTTATGGAATTGTTTTCTCTAAATGAATTCTAAAGATAGAATGTACGTATTCACCGCAGACTGAAGGATGCTGAAATATTAAGCAACGTGGATGGCAAATGCTGCTGTGTTCAAGTGTCACTTTGGGTGAATGATTTTGCTTTCCATTTATGTTTTGTTTTGTTGTTTTGTTTTGTTTTTCTTGGTGCTTCTACAACACATCTGAGACGGTAAGCCTGAGGGTAGGGATTATAGGGTCAATCTGCAGGATGAGTTATCCACATCTCCGCCCAAGTGCATACTGGGTGAACATTTTGCAATAATAATGAATGATTTTTATTTCAAGTTGGTTTTAGGAGTAATTTTAATTTTAATGAGAAGTGTAGCATGTGTGAGGGGGGAGAGAGAGAAGGGGGAGAGAAAGAAAGAGAGAGATTGAGAGAGGTACAGAGACACAGAGAGAGACCCCACCGGAATGGGGAGCAGAGAGAGAGAGAGTCTAGTGGAGAAGCTAAGATTAAACACCAGGATCTGATTCCCACTCATGTTGTTCTGCGCAGTGCCCCTTTCTTTTAAATGGTAATCATCATCTGGGGCGTCTGGGTGGTTCAGTCGGTTAAGCATCCAACTTCAGCTCAGGTCATGATCTCATGGTTCATGGGTTCAAGCCCCGTGTCAGGCTCTGTGCTGACAGCTAGCTCAGAGCCTGGAGCCTGTCTTCGGATTCTGTGTCTCCCTCTCTCTCTGACCCTCCCATGCTCACGCTGTCTCTCTCCCTCAGAAATAAATAAAACATTTTTAAAAAGTTAAAAAAAATAAATGGTAATCATCAAATAATCACCATGCAGAATGCTTAGCATCAAATGACACCATGGGAGTCAAGACAAATGGTACAGCCCCACCACCACTCAAATAGAATGAATGCCAGTGGCGAGTTTCCAAGATGGTGTGCATAACGGCCCAGGCGCGAATACCAGCCATCAGCTCAAGTTCCTGAGCCCCTACATCCCTGCTATACCCGTGGACAGAGTGGAGTTACATGTGCTGTCTTGCTCTGTGCCATCAGACACAGGTATCTGGACCATAACAGACTGAACCAGAGACCGGCTCCTTGACTAAACCACGTGGTATATGTGGTAGACCAGTGGCTCACTAGGTGGTCAAGTACCCGGTCAATGTACTCCTTTTTGGATGAAGATCAGTGACCCCAGTAAGAGCTTCTTTCTGGAGGAACTGAACAGGTTATATAAGTCATAGAAGGAAGAACTAGAGGCAGGGCAGCCATGGAGGAAACCCAAGAAGAAAGAGAGAAGCAGGTAGAAAAGTAGCACAGTGTTGACAATGGCAGGCTCACCAGATTCGGTGCCAGTGCTGTTCACAGAAAGGACGATAGGGCGCCAGAGCTCCTGAGGATCCGGGATGTGCTTTGATTCCTTGTGGCCCCTACTGGGGGAGAGCTAAGGTGGTTTCCTGACCGTCTTCACTTTCCTGAATGTTCCCTGCTAGATCCCCATCACCTGAGGTAGCTCAAGCCTATCTCTCCTCCTTAGGACTGAAAATACTTATAATGGTAATAAGTATAATAATCACATGCTTGCTGTATGTTAAATATT
Source organism: Hyaena hyaena (assembly GCF_003009895.1). NCBI lineage: Eukaryota > Metazoa > Chordata > Mammalia > Carnivora > Hyaenidae > Hyaena > Hyaena hyaena. Next base: position 1,706,427 of record NW_024080780.1, read on the forward strand.
TGAGTAGGTTGTTTCAGTTAATCATTTCAAAAACACTATGAAGTAAGTATCCTAACGATATCATCATTTTATAGATGAGTAAACTAAGGTGAAAGGGGGTCAAGTACAACAAAAGTCTTCATATTGAATACAGTAAGTGCCAGGAATTAATCAGTTAACTGATAATACCAGTTGAAACAAGGAACTGTTGGGGAACCTGGGTGGCTCAGTGGGTTAAGTGTCTGACTCTTGATTTCAGGTCAGGACGTGATCTCTTGGTTCATGAGTTTGAACCACTCTGATATGGTGGAGCTTGAGATTCTCTCTCTCTCTCCCTCTCTCGTTGCCCCTCCCCTGCTCGTTCAGTCTCTCAAAATAAATAAATAACTTTATTTTTTTAATTTTTTATAACTTTTTTTAATGTTTTATTTTTATTTCTAGGAGAGAGAGAGAGAGACAGCGTGAGCAGGGGAGGGTCAGAGAGAGAGGGAGTCACAGACCAACACAGGCTCCAGGCTCTGAGCTGGCTGTCAGCACAGAGCCTGACGCGGGGCTCGAACCCACAAACCGCGAGATCATGACCTAAGCGAAAGTCGGACGCTTAACCGACTAAGCCACCCAGGCGCCCCAGATAAATAAACTTTAAAAAAAAAGAAACAAGGAATTGTTAGAAACCGATTCACGCATACCTTAAACATTCTATTTTTCTAAATGCATAATGTACATCAATCTCATAAGGGTTTTTCTTTTGGTAGAAGTTGCTAATGGGATTCAGGGCTGTTTTCCTGGCAGAGAGCACACACAAAATATATGCTTAACATTTTCTAGTTTCGGTTTCTCTGATGCAAAATAAACCTGGAGACACAGGTGAAACAGTCTGATGCAGAATCTTTCTAGATTTCTTTTTTGTTTTCTATAATCCTCCATAGATATTTTTCCAACATCCAACTTGGAGGGCTCACTCTTATCCAGTCCTTCCCAAACACTCCGCCTAGTGTTCATGGGGGGTTGAGGGGTGGCAGAGCACCTTTTTTCTACTCAATTCCATCATTAGTTATATCAGATTAAGTTATGTAATAACAGTGGTATTCAGTGATTTGAGAACTAATTCTTAGAAATTCATCTGGTAGAGTGAAACTGTGTCTGTTACAGACGGTTCCATGGAAAGATGTACCATCTCAGATGCTCATGTAGACTAGATGTAATGACTAGATGTACCATCTCAGATGCTCATGTCCAATCTGTGTCCCCTCCCCTTGAACCTGGAGGAGCATGGGGAACGACCTTGGCAGAGTATGGCAAAAATGATGCTATGTGACTTCCAACCTTAAGTCCTAAAAATGCCACATACTTCTACCTTGTTCTTTTGCAGCCTTGCCTCTTGGACAGCCACGTGTTGCAAAGAAGCCCAAGCACACTGTAGAGGTGCCACGTGGAGAGGAACCAAGGCCCTTTGCCCATGGCCCTGAACGAACTCCCAGCTGATACCAACACCAACTTGCCAGCCTTGTGAAGGCGCCGTCTTGAAAGCAGATCCTTCAATCCCAGCCGAAGCCCCTCTTATACCTCATACCGTGTGGGGAGAGAGGAGCCCTCTCTGCTAAGCATCCCCCGACTACAGATTAGTGAACAAAATAAAAGGCTGTCATTTGAACCCACTCAGTTTAAGTGGTTTGCTGCACAACAGTAGATCGCTCTAATGAGAGTTTCGGGGCTCATTAGTATGTTTCACAGAAGGAATGGAGAACAGAGATCAACTAGTGGGTCTGCTAAGTAAACACCCTCTGTAACTCTTCCATGATTACGTAAGTATTAAAAGCTAGAGCTTAGTTTTGAACCCGGCAGTCTGACTTCAGGATTATATTATTATATTCCTAAAAAAGCCTTTTAGAAGCCCCTACTAAACCGTACATAGCAGTTGATGGTACATAGTAATTTGTATTATGTGTTATCTTAACTCCATGCTTACAAACAAGCTCTTAATAGTTCTAGGGTTCAAGGCAGGAGTACAAATGCCAGAGGTCTAATATTTAAAAGTTAAAAATGAAGTTAAAAACTGTCAGATAAGTTTTATCCCCTTTACATATACCTTCATGAAATTGAAATGGTCAGTTGAGTTCTTGGACCCTGTGACTAGACCCCTTCTCTTTCTACTCCTGGGTTCTTTCATCACTGTAAGGGCTTTGGCCACTTGTGTGTTACTTCCAGCTCGTATGACCAGGCTTCATCCGCACATCCTCCCGCCCCATCAGCTCTACTTGGCCCGCCCCTGGTCCCAGGGATGGTCCCACTGGAGGATGGTCAGTCCTAGAAGATCAAACCCAGGAAAGAGGTCCATGCGAGCTCATGAAGTGGACATGACCAATTTGGGTAGAAACTTCTGGGAATTTAATGTTTGGTACATGTTCTAGGTTGAGAGGGGGGCTCTGGATGGACTCTGGGTCCCTTGGGCAAGGCTGCTTGTGACATGTGGACGAGTGTGGCTAGAAGGGGCTGCCAGGGAGGGACACATGACAGGCTCCTCTCTTTCAGGTCTAAGGACGGTACTAATTCCCCCTCCAAACCCTCTTCCCCATCACCTTTCACGAGGTCTGGCACATGAATGAGGATCGATAAATATTTACCAGATAAAGTAACCTTTTCCCCAAAGGCAAGCTTTACATTTTCAATCTTGGGTGGGTGCTGCTGGGGTTTCAGACTGTCAGCCTGGAGTGAGGTCATAAAGCCGGGATGGGAGCCAGACTCCCACACATCTGTGAGCACGGCTCAAATTGATTCTAAGTGACTCTGAAGAGCAAGCGGGATGGATGAGAATTAGATTCGGCTCCATGAGTGGTGGCACAGACAAGCACCTTGACAGTGAACCCTGAGCACTGACTGTTCCGACCTTTTGTCTTGCCGATGAATTTTCCCCTGACACTGACAGTCTGCCCTAAACTCTCCGCCACACCCATGCCCACCTCCCTACCCAAGAACACACACTCTTCTGGTAATGACAACCAAGTCAAGTGGAAATGATTGGAGCTGAGGGCTGTAAAACACTGCACTTATGAAATTAGGAAAATTATGTAAAAAGGGCTACTCATCTTGACTATTTCTCCACAGCAGCCTCTGTTAGGACTATAGGAACTTCCAAGTCTGGCGCAGGTAACGTTTGGAGGACACTGTTATTTACCAGACCTGTAAGTCACAGACCTTAAATATGTAATAGACACAAACCTCCTTGCTTTATTTTAATGTGGTTTCAAGGCTCATTTCTGCTACATCCAGAAAAATCATTACCCCTGGAAGTAGTTGTTTTAGTTAATTGGACCTAGGTGTTTTAATATTATTCTAGTCCAAATAGAAAGGACTTGAGCCCTAAAATCTTATTAAAAAAAAAAAAAAAAAAAAGCTTGTCTGCCTTTTTGATTAAACTTAGTGCTGTGAGCTTCAAAAAAAAAAGAGACCAAAGTAAGGTACAACACAGGTATTTTAAGTAAAAGTCAGTGGGACATTTTCAGTAGAAAAACATTTTCAGCCCCGAATTCTGTCAATAAATTTATTTGACTTTTATTTGGAAAGGTGTTAATACAAATCCTCCATAAACATGACTAAGTGAAGATTTCTAACGGAACAGAGATTTCTGAGGCATAATTCCCCGAAGGTGTAATTCAAACGTGCCCTCCGAATTCTGTTTCCTGTAAGGCTATCAGATCTGAGGCAGACAGGAAAGATTAAATCTGTGAGAAATAAATGTCACACTCTCTTCCTGAACAGTCTTCTGACATTTAAAATGTCCGTCAGCTGCAGGAAAATTATGTCTGCCTAAACTGGTGATTGGCATAGATGTTGACAAAGAATTACATAAATTGATGTTTTAAATGGTATTTTCATCTTTAGAGACTTTGAGAGAGTTTCATGAATTTGGGGGAAATGAAGTAAACTATAGGGAGATAATTTACTAATTATTCACTAGTAATTACTAGTTTTTCCCCTCTATGTCTATAGAAAACTAAGATGTAAGAGAGTAATTTTCCTTCCCTCGTCCCCATGGTTATGTTTACTTCTTTTTCCTGTTTTCTGTTTTTGTTTTGCTTTGATTTTTTTGTTCAAGTATTATTTATTATTGTTAATATTACTTTTCCTAAGGAGAATTATAGTTGGTTCTGGAAAGGATGGGAGGTGAGAGACTCAGGGAAGAGACATAGAAAAGGATGGAATGACCCCCCCTCCCCAAATATGGCCAAGTTCTAATTCGTGAAACAGCAGGCTCTATTACTTTACATGACAAAGGAAACAAAAGGCAAATATTTTCAGAGTGAACATAAAGGTGGGATTCATGGGGCGCCTGGGTGGCTCAGTCAGTTAAGCATCAGACTCTTAATGTTAGATCAGGCCATGATCTCATGGTTTGTGAGTTCGAACCTCACACTGGACTCTGTGCTGACAGTTCAGAGCCAGCTTGGGATTCTCTCTCTCTGCCCCTCCCCTGCGCTTACTCTCAAAATAAATAAACTTTTTTTTTTTTTAGAAAAGCAGGATTCAGCTATATCCTGTTTTCAAGAAATGAAATTTAAGTTTAAAAGTAAAAGGATGAGAAAATGTGTACTATTGTAAGTAAGACACTATAAGAAAGCTGATCTGGCAGAATTAATATCAACCAAGTAAAATTCCATACCAGAGATAAAGAACATTCATAATAAAAAAAAGGATGAGACACAATGACCCTATGTATATGTATCCATTCCTAAAAGCAGAGCTTCAAAACACAAGAAACAAAAAGCAAGCTACACAGAGAAATCAACAAGTCCGTATAAGGAAGTAACTGATTTAAAAATGAAGTTTAAAAGGGGCGCCTGGGTGGCTCAGTCGGTTAAGTGTCCGACTTCGGCTCAGGTCATGATCTCACGGTTCGTGGGTTCGAACCCCGCGTCAGGCTCTGTGCTGACAGCTAGCTCAGAGCCTGGAGTCTGCTTCCAATTCTGTGTGTGTCTCTCTCTCTCACCCTCCCCTGCTCACGCTGCCTGTCTCTCTCTCAAAAATAAATAAAACATTTAAAAAATAAATAAAGTTTAAAAAACATGTAAGGATATAATTTGAGCAATATTGACCGATTTGTCATAACAGAACTTTATAGAATATCCTACCCAACAATTGAAAGAACGTATTTTTTTCAAGTGTCCATGGAAACTTCATGAAATGTAGTACATTAAACTTGACTACAAATTAATTGTCCTTCCTCCTGTGAAGAGGTAGAATCCATTTTCCCACTTTTAAAATCTGAGATAGTCTTATGATCTGCTTTAATCAATAAAGTATGGCAGAACTGATGTTACCACTTAGGAGTCAAGGCCTCATAGACTTTGCCACTTTGTTCCCCCACTTTTGCAATGCTGCCATAAGGAAGCCAAGGTTAACCTCTGAGACTGAAAGAGAAGCCCGGGGGACCCCAGGTGGCTCAGATGGCTGAGTGTCTAACTCATGATTTTGGCTTGGGTCGTGATCCCAGGGTGGTGGGGTGGAGCTGGAAATCGGGCTCTTCACTGAACGTTGAACCTCCATAGGATTCTTTTTCTCTCTCCCTCTGCCCCTCTCCCCACTCATGCTCTCTCTCTCTCTAAAATAAATAAAATTAAAAACAAAAAAACAGAGAGAGAGAGAAACCCAGTCAAGTCAGTGTTCTTGCTGAGCCCAGCCCTCAGCCAACCCTCCATTATAATGCAGTCTCAAGGTGAGATCAAAGGAAATTAGTGGAAGAATTACCCAGACAATGAAGAGAATAACAAAAAATAATAAAATTATAATTTTTAAATCACTAAGCTTTGAGGTGGCTTATTTTTTGAGGTAGTGTGTTATAAAGCAGTAGATCTATGATACACTTACAAAAGACCATATACTTGACCATAAAATCATCTCAGTAAAGGTCAGTGGATTTAAATTATACAAAGTATTTTCTTAACCACATGAATTAAATTATAAATTTCATAAATTGCTTACAAAAAGAGAGCTAGAAAGTCTACAAATATTTTGAAATTAACCACATAGCTCTAAGTAATCTAGAGTTCAAAGAAGAAACCACAAGGGAAGTTATAAAATATTTTAAATAGGATGATGAGGAAAACAGTGTGTTAAGTTGTATGAAATGCTCTTAAAATGACATTTAGAGGGAAATTTGTAGTTTTAAGTGCTTATGTTAGAAAAGAAGAAAGCTTTTAATTCCATGATCTAAACCCTCACCTTAAGAAGCCAGACCTGAAGTGCCTGGGTGGCTCAGTGGGTTAAGTGTCTGACTCGATTTTGGTTCAGGTCATGATTCCAGGGTTGAGGGATCAAGCCCTACGTCAGGCTCTATGCTGAGTGTGGAGCCTGCTTAAAATTCTCTCTAGAGAATTCTCCTTAGAGGGAGGGAGAGAGAATTCTCTCTGGCCCTCTGCCCCACTCACGGTCTCACTTTCTCCTTCTGAAAAAATAAAATAAAAAGTAGAATAAGTAAATTAAATAGAAGAATCCAAAGAAGAAGAAAAGAATAACCTCAAATTTAGAAAACTGAAAGAAAAATACACTCATGGCTTACAGACAGAGATATGACTGTGTATATAGAGAACACCAAGAAAATAAAAACAAAAACCTTGGAATAATGAGGGAATTTACAAGGTCTCAGGATATACGGTCCACATAGAAAAAACAATATATTACCATCTGCTAGCAATAAATAATTAGGTAAAATAGAACATGATCTACAAGAACAAAAACATGAAATACTTAGAATAATTTTAACAAAATAGGTAAAGTAACTCCACACTTAAAATGTAAGATGTGGCTGAGATAAAACAAAATGAAATCCTACATAAATGTTAATGTATTGAAAGACTCAAAATTGTCTATGTGTCTGTAAGTTCATCTTTAACTTCAGTGGAATGTCAAATGAAAGCCCAGCAGACTGGCAGATGCCGTCTGCCTGGGGTGTGTGGTGCAGAGGGTGCTTCGGCCTCACCCCATATTCTAGGATTCTCCCAGTGGTGTCTTGTTCTTGAAGACTTGTTAGTTATTCTTGTGAGGAAGAGTAAAATCAAGAACAACCTCTGCCGCCATCTTGGTCTGGAGGTGACCTTCTTCAGGAAACTTCTCTGAACACTGGGTTTGGGTCATCTGTCCTTTCTATGCACCCTTTCCTTAAATTCTAATTTCTGGCATCAAAGTGCTTAAACCACTTCATTAAACTGACAAATTAATTGACTTCATCCTGCCTAAGATCATAAACTTTGTGATATCAGCTCATGTTTTATCCTCTGTTTCCAGGCAGATTTCCCTCACGGTCACTTCACCAGCAACCGCTTGGGCTTGTTGCCCCTGTGGCCCATTTTTTCTTGTCTTTCCATTGTGGCTCCCTCTTCTGATTCCTACCTTATGCCTTTTTGGGGGTAGTCCCTCCAGGCCATGTGGGGAGCTGGTCCTTAGTGATATACCCAATAGGAGCAGCGAGGAGCCTCATTGTGTGCCTGGGGCACAAGACTTTAAATAATGGTATAACGGTGATGGGCCACCTTGCTGTCCAAGCCAGGAGTAATGAATAAGGAAGGGGAGGTAGAGAGGTTAGCATCCTGAGAGCTGCAGCTAACAGAATTAATCGCATTGTGAAGTTAAATGGTGTTACCTTTTCTTCTCCCGGTCTCTGAATCTATGCTTTGGCTCTTTCTTATTATTAAATCTTGACTTTCCCAAGAATATCCTGGGAAGCATGTCCCACGGAGCATTTCTAGCTTTTGGTCCACATTGTCCTTATTGTTGCAACAGCTTCTGGGCAGATCTCTGTTCCCAAAGCCCCAGGACAGCTGTGATAAGGCGCTAGAGGTGTGACTGTATGAGACATTTCTCCCCATGGTCCCGCTCCCTCACTGCGGATGCCCCTTCTGTGATCCAGCAGCTGAGATGGACATTCCTGCTTGACTGCTGCATAGAGAAGGATTTTAAAGCATCTGGGTCACCATTTCCACCCTACACTCGTTAGGCTCCGCCCCTATGTGTCTTGGCGCAAATCTCTTTTTTCTACTTGCAGCACTAGAAAAAGATAATTTTCTCCTGAAAGGCCATGTTGCGCGTAAAAAAAACTTCTCAGAAATATGAAGAAGTTACAAGAAAATTAAGTGACCTCTAACTTATTTTGGAAAATCAGTATCAAATGCTTTGGGGTAAAGCTTATGATGCGTTTCTTTTTTTTTTTTTTTAAATATCACCAAAATTTTACTGGAAATCAAGCACAGTTTTCATTCTCCCACTGGCCCCCAGTGTCTATACTTCCTAGGAGGAAATTTCCTTAAAATAACTTTGATGTCTTTGACTAATTTATTAGATAAATCCACTGTGTATAAAATGGCATCTTTATGAGGTAATTAATTAATCTCTAGATTCCACTGGGGCCCGGAACTTTGAGTTTTGTTATAAATTATAGCACCTGCTGCAATTCTGTCTCACACGCACATTATGGGAGCATTTTTTTTCTGAGCTGATAAAATGGGATTGAACTAATTGCCTCAAGTATCTTCTTAAGGCTTTAAACCAATTATTTCTTCATATATTGGCTATCAAATTATTTATATTATATCATGTAGGCAAACACGTTTTGAAAATAAAAGACCAAATTTTGCCACTGAAGTCTCATAAATGATGAGCTTGGAAAGAAAAATTTTAAATATCAGTTATTTGTAACCTACTGTCATTAAAATTTGTGAATAAAAAAAGAAAGCTACAAGGGAAAATATGGACAAATTATGACCTTTGTGTAAAATGACACATCAGTTATTAGATGATCACTGATCTAATTCTGGATTGGCAAAGTCAAATTAATTTTGCTGTTTCACTCCATAGATAAGGGAGGATTGATTAGCACATCATCAAAAATAATAGACTATGTTCATAGTGTGGGAAGAAAAAACAAACAAAAAGGAAAAAGAATAGCGAAAGTTCCAGAGCAAAAGAGAAAGAATAGAGAGAGCTTGCTTTATTTTGGCATCTATTTAGTTAGTGAGACATATGGAATAAAAAAATTAATCATGTTTAAGAAAAATAAGGTGATAATCTTCAATCTGGGAATGTGTTTGGGAGTATTTTCAATAACAGAGATACTATCTTCTACTTCGCAAGATCTATGACGTGCTTTTTTCTTCAGAATTATGGGTTTTGCTGTCTTCCGGGAGAGGGGAAGAAAGCCCGTTCACTGCCCCCAATATTTCTACAGCACTATCTAACTTATAGCAGTAGCACCTGTCTGTGATTGTTGCCTACTATTTCATTTTGTAGGATTTCTCCAAACTCTTTTGTGGGTATGACCACAGTCCATTATATTTTAGCCTTACCTTGAGAACAGAGAGTGTTGCCCATAGGAATTGGGTTAGAGGGGGATGAATATCCCCCAGAAATGACCTTGTCAACTCTTACCCCCTGCAGCTTTAAAACCATCTTCTCATGGTTGCCTGTGGAGTTCAGACCCCACTACCTAGTCAACCCCAAGGAGATGGATCATGTCTTCACAGGTATCTTCTGCCCCCCAATGAGAAACCTCTCACCATTACTGAAACATGCCTTTCTTTTGCCCCCAAGGAGTCGTTCTCAGTCAGAATTGCTTCTCCATTTGTCTGACTGGCAAACTTCTGCTCACGCTTCAACACCCAAGTAACGTCAACTCCCCAGTGACCCCTTCCCCAGCCACCCCAGGGAAATCTGACCGCTCCTCTGATCTGCCACCTTCATTTGCTCCCCTGTATCCTGTCACATATGAAGTGGTGCACCGTGTCCCCACAGCCTCCCTGCAAACCTGGGTCATTCTGTGGCGCACCGCAAAAGTATCTGGCACACAGGAGGTAGTCTCTAAGTGTCGTTCAAATTAGTGGTTGAAAAGAGACAAATTGCATACAGGTCTAAGTTTTATAATATTGGGAAAGATTTGAAAAATAATTAAAGCATTTCCAACTTATTTCCTTACATTAATGCTTTTGATATTTAAGGGAGCCCAGGTTTGAATTACAGCACTTGCAATTGAAAGTTAATTGTTTATATTATAACTCATATTGCATATTAAAATTTTAATGATTGCTAAGCAGCAAATTCAATTCCTTAAATGCATGCCGCCTCCCCACCTGGAGTGCTTCTTCTGAGTTTTTATGCAATCATTTCATAGAGGGTACATTTTGTTGAGTGGAAATTCTGCCAGATCCTTATTTCAACCTAGACTCAGGTTATATGTGGGTGTGTGACTGTGTGTGGATGTGTTAAGAGGTGTGAAGTTGATGAGCGGAAACAGTGGTGTAGATGAAATGTACATCCAAAGGGCAAGATGCTGGAAAACAGGGAAGCCTAGGAATGCATATTCCTTCCAGGTCGACAAGCTCACTCTGCACTCTCTTGGCAACTCCACCTCACGCACCCCACACGGAGAGGCGTTTCCTATCCATTACTCCTTTTTGTTTCGAGTGAGTTGACACGAATACAAAGATGTGCACCAATTAGAAGGACAGACTTGCTAAATATGGAGCAGTGATAATCTAATCTGTGTCTGTCTCTTTATCCAGTATTTTTAATGCGATGCTCTGAACAGTTCCCACAATTATTCTCCACTAAACGTGTTGTTGATGACTCCTCGTCATGACTAAACTGTCCTGGACAAACATCAACACCTGTGGGTTGTTTCTTTGACAGCAGATAGGCATTCCTGGTGTCTCTATTAATTAATCTGCTTTCTGTCCCAGGTGGCAAGATTCTGGGAGCCCTGAACCAGATTCATAGCACTGACCACTACCTCTTATGTCTACCCACGACTGTGCCCGTGTAATACCAGAATAGAACATAGAGAATGAAAATATTTAACACTCCCACTTCCTACAACTGCTCCATAACAGCTGTTGAGTTTTTTCTTTTGTAATTTCCGGATTCCTTGCTCCCATTTTTGCAAATTATCACATCTTTAACTCATTTGTGACAGTTTGTATGTAAACTGGGAAAATACTACTTCAAGTATTGGTGGGATTTGCTATGTAGGAATCACAGTGCTACCTTTAAACACTAACTATTCTATTACGAATCATCCAAAGGTCATTTTTAGAAAATAGAATGAAAAGCACTTTATCTCCTATGCTTTAAAACCTACTCATCAATTACTTCAAATGACTTACATGTTCAACTCATGTTCCAAAGGAAAGCATGGCTGCCTGCCTCTTCATTTACTCTGTCACTGCTCATTAAAATGTGCCATTTCCCTCTATTAGGAGGATTAAAAGGTGGAAACTCTCCAGGTGCCACTAGTTAGCAAACTGTTCCTGGGGAGCCAATAGCCTCATTTTTCTTTTCCTCTTTTCACTTAAAAAATACTTATCTGGTGAAAGAAAACACTTCTCGGTGCTGGTGAATATATTTCCCAGGACTTCATTAAACCAAGTAATAGGATCAGTGTTTAAATGATTAAGTAGGTATATAAGCTTTTACACAAAGAAAATGTAATTAAGATAGTGCTCACAGACATCAAGACACTAATAATTAACCCAAATGACTGCCGTAGGTCCATAAGAGGGTTATGCAAATGTGAGGCAGTGTTATTATTCCTTCACGAGCAATGATGTGATGTTTTGGTGAACTTTTAGGGTTATACGTATACAGAATGCCCTGCCTACTTGTATGTGATACATACGTTATACTTCCCGGAGGAGAACTATTTTTTCCCACTCATCTTTAACTGTTTATGAGCTCTCTGTACTGTTGCACAAGCTAGAAAACAAGCCAACGTTCCTAGAGCTTGCATTCCTGGTGACAGATTATTTCATCCCAGCAAAAAAGCCCCGCTTACATCTGTCACTCAGCGGGAGGCATGCAGAGGACCCGTCAGCAGCATCGCGAAGCACCTGGTCGCTGCGAACCCATTTGCATCTTGGCATCTGCCCGCAGAGTTCTAGGCTCTTCCCCGTTTATTGCATGCCTGAAAAACTACACACGGAGCAAAATGTTTGATAAAAAATATATTTAAAACAACCAAGAAAAAATAGTCTCAGCCTTCAGGATAACTTCCATCATTCTTTGAACCAAGTAGAGTTAAATTATACGTATCATGATTTCGAGTACCAACTTATAAAAGATGTGAGAAATCAGAAAACAAAGAAACCAGAGAACTCTTTTTTTTTTTTTTCAGAAAAATGTATTTGCAATTCAAATGTTCATATAAAAAGCATAAATTTTAAAAAGTTCATAGATGTGTGTTTTTAGAAGTGCTATGGTTTCACCATTCATTGCAATTACATTCCAAGATATGCAGGGTGGCTTCCACCATGCTGTCTTACACTTCTGTCACACAGAAGTCACTCTCATCACAACCTCCCCTGAGCTGTTATCTTCGGACAGATCTTCATGGGGCCTCATCCGGTTGAACAGATGGAGTAACACGTAGCCACACTGAAACCTGGGGGAGGTTAACTGCGTTGGGTGGACCAAATTCCTGTTCCGTAGGGCCGTCAGTGGCAACCATAAAGTCCTGCTTGTGGAAGACTCTCCCCGGCTACTTTCTTCAATGTCTGTAGCTTTATCATAATTTAATACATCCCAGTGTAAGTTAACAGCCCGCCAGCGCTTAAACACTCTGTAAACTGCAGCTCCTTCATGGACAATGAGACCTAAAAATGGAAGGGGGAAAAAAAAGGCTGGTCATCATCAAAAGTCAAGAATATTGTTTTATATACAAGTAAGGAATTAAACAGTCAATTCTCTGTTACTCATTGCCATAAAAAACATGGTATCTTGACTACTGAAATGTCACAGCTAATGGCAAGCTGCTATCCATATGATACGGGAATAATCACTATCCAAAGAATAAGAACACCCTAACATGCACAGAGTAAAGTTATCACAAGTATAGTTAACTTGCTCCATCTTGGCTCAGAACACACCTTGGGCACTTATGTTGCCTTAAGAGAACCATTAGGTTTATTGATTCATTCATCATATATTTGAGTACCTGCTAAGGACCAAGTAATGTGTTGGGGGCTTGGTTTCAACTGACAACTTAATTTGGGAAAGGCACAGAGCCACCGCCATCTTCCCAGTTCCTAAAACAATGTCTGACACAGAGAAGGTATGATAAAACTTTTTCTTCTTTTCACCCTCTTCTTCAACAAAAATGTATTAGGGAGTTGAGAGTTTTGTGTATATTATCTCATCCAGTGTTCACCATGGCCTTATGAAATGAGTATGAGCATGTGCCCCATTTTGCAAACAAGGAATGAGCTCAAGAACAGACAACTAGTAGCAGTGGAGCTGGGATTCAAACCCAGGCAAGCTGGCTCCAGAGACCTTACTCTTTACTGATATGCAGTAAATTGGATGGTTACACATTTCTGAGACACTCTCAGGAAAACAAACAAGGTAATACAAGAACCTCAGGAAGCATAAACTTGCAGTCTGTAAATTGGATATGGCGCCCTGATATATGGCTCCCACTCTACCATCCAGTCCACCACACGCTGCATTCTTCATACATTCGCATTTTAGTATGTGGTCCAAAAGCTTTTGAATTGGTGACCCCTCACAAAAAGAAATTCCCTGAGGGAAGTTCCCTCAGATTGAGAAATGAGAAAGAGCTCTTTCCCTTCAGAAGCATGAAATTCCATTGAAAGTTAGTAGAGAGATGAATGGAGTCTGTTTTTAGATGGAATATGGCATTTAAGTACAGCGCGTCTGTTGGCCCCAAGCACTGTTTAATGACAAATTGGAAAGTGAGCAGATCCTACCTTCCAGGATTTAGAACTTGAGTACATGACTTAGAGAAACTCTCAGAAATGTGAATAAGGAAGCATGTTCAAACTTGTTTATTACATAATTGCTTTCATTTGAGGGGGAGAAAATAGCAAACAATCTCAAAGTACGTGCAGAGAAGAATGGATAAATCATATTGTGTGGATCCAGCGGACCACAGCAACGCAACTGAAGGGAACAAAGTCAGTAATGTGGATAAATCTTAAAAGAGAGGAACTCTCAAAGCCATGTGAAAAAAAAACATGAAAATTTCAGAAAGAAATTATTAGGGAACAGAAATACTACCTATTTTTACAGATTCAGATATATAGGTAAAAAGTATAAAAACGTGTAAAAAATAATCATGAAATTCATGACAGTGGAAATGAAAGAAAAGAAATGAGATCCAGGACAGGCTTCAAATAGGCCTTTGACTGTATCTCTAAGGTCACTTTTTAAAAAAGTTTATTTACTTATTTTGAGAGAGCAGGGAGAAAGAGGGCTTGAGTGGGGGAGGGGCAGAGAGAGAGGGAGACAGAGAATCCCAAGCAAGCTCTGTTTTGTTAGCAAGCCCAGTGCAGGGCTCGAGCTCACAACCGTGAGATCATGACCTGAGCTGAAGTCGAGAGTCGGATGTTCAACCAACCGACACCAGGCGCACCTCTAAGATCACATTTTTTAAGCTAGGTGGTGAAGATGTTCAACATACTCTGTATACTTTCTTGTGCCTGAATAATTCATACTTTCACAAATTACAGAGAATCTATTAGGAAAATTTATCTAAGATGTATTGAGGCACAGACAACCGAAGTAGGGAGATTACCACATTGCATGTGAGGAGCAGAGTGGACACAGAAAGGGACAGTAATGCATTTGTCAAAGAAAAACAATGATAGAAATAGTAAAGCTAGAGGAATGGGTGATTGAAAGGATGATAGTAATCTTTCCAAAAGTACAAACAGTAAGAGTTGTGAACATGGTTTTGTTGAGGTGATTGTTTCATTTTCTTTTGTCGCCTAAAACAATGGCAGGTAGGTGATGGAGATACCCAATTTTTTAAATATCACAACTAGCTAATATCAGAATTTAAGTTTTACATCACTCCTTTACCAGGATATAAACTTCTGACACACGTGACTTAAGAGAATTCCAAGGATGATTTAAGAGGTTTCAAAAGGCCACTTAAAACATGCATGTTGTTTAATCAATAAAAATAAATAAACAATAATTGTGTAATACCACCAAAATAATGAGATGGAATGTAAGCTTCTGTTTTTAATATTTTTTAGTGTTTTATTATTTATTTTTGAAAGAGAGAGGCAGAGCATGAGTGGGGGAGGGAGAGAGAGAGAGGGAGACACAGGATCCAAAGTAGGCTCCAGGCTCTGAGCTGTCAGCACAGAGCCTGACAT
The DNA here is from genome assembly GCF_003009895.1 of Hyaena hyaena. Classification (NCBI taxonomy): domain Eukaryota; kingdom Metazoa; phylum Chordata; class Mammalia; order Carnivora; family Hyaenidae; genus Hyaena; species Hyaena hyaena. The sequence continues at coordinate 1,721,567 of NW_024080780.1, forward strand.
GGGGTTCGAACTCACAAACTGCAAGATCATGACCTGAAGCAAAGTTGGACGCTTAACTGACTGAGCTACCCAGGCGCTCCTAAACTTCTGTTAATCATAGCAACTGCAAATAATTGTTTTGATCAATTCCATTTTTCTAAGGAAAACTTGACATAACTGATCAGATATTCTGGGGAAACAGCCAGAATGAGAAGTAAAGACTACCAGATAGTAATTGATGATTCTATTATTAGCCTTCTGACATTTCTGTGGGCAATGATTTAACTTTGCTGGTTCTATTTTTCCTCATTAAAACACAATTGCAGTACCTAATCTATACATTCAGCAAGATAGTATGAAGACAAATTGAAATTCATCAATTATAATGCACTCAAATTTCCTCAAGATGGTGGCTCTATAAACACAAGACATTATTATTAATTAAAAAGTCAACAGTGAATTTATGTGATGAGAAACATTCATTCACACTAATCACAAAGCCATTGCAGCTTGCAACAGGTTCATTCTGGAGAAGTATAGCGATGCAGGATAGCTTCACCCCCAGGAAGCCACTCTTTTCACAGGATTGTGTTCTTTTTTTTTATTGATTTCCTTTGAAAAGCCAGAAATCAGATCATTTACTAGAGCTTAAAGTCACTTTCTGGGAATACAATCCTTGTAGCCCTTTTCTAAATACGTAAATCTACCCAATGTGCAGAAATAAATCCCACAGGTCTTTATAATGCATTCTGAATTTAGAGGGAGAGCTACTTGAAGTTTTCATGAAACCACAGTCCTCTTGAATTTCCAGCTCCATGTACTGCTTCTTAATTGCATTTCAAGTTATGAATGATGCTTAGATTTTGTTTTATTTCCCATGAGTGCGAGGAATTATTCCTTGCCCTTTACAAGCTTAAATTTTCCTGAAATAAGAGGAAGGCTATCCCACCCCTGAGGTCCTCTCTAATGTGCATCTTTCCCTTTCTTCCTTAAATCTTCTAGAGTTGTAGCAAATGCCTTTTGTACTCAAGGTAATGACAACATATGGTACTATGATCATCAAAATCCAAGAGTAAAGATTCATTCAACTCTAGTCCGTATGTTGAAAATCCAACAATTCATGCTGCCATGCTTTCTTACTGATGACCTTGTCTTCTCTTGTTTCACAACTGAGAAGTCCACTTCCCCCAGTGCCTTCACTCTCTGAGTAATGCCTTAAGTTAAGCCTTAAGATGAATTTGTCATCTTGACATTTAAGGTCATATAAGAACAGGCTTAGATTTATTTTTTTCATCTGAGTCACTAGACCTGAAAGGAAAAGCAATGATAATTTCTATAAAATGTAAATATTAAATATTTTAGGATACCTGCTACATTCTTAATAGCATGGATATCAACAAGGGGTGAGTCATGAGAATTTGGGGGTTTGAGAGTTCAGAAAGTTTTGTGTGTGTGTGTTGGTTGTTTTTTTGTTTGTTCGTTTTACATCACTTTCCTGCCAGTAACATTTAATTCAAGCATCAACAAAAATCAAGCATTTTTGTTAGGGAATAATATCTTATAAAAGAGAAAGTTTAAATGTTTCTAGTTTCACTGAAATAAAAGCAGAGTGTTGTTGTGTAGGTAAAATATATCCCAAATTTGTACATGGTGTGTTGGTTGAATTTTCTCTCTGGTAGTAGAAAATGAATTAATTGCCCAAATAAATGATGGGGAAAACCATCAAGGTGCCATGTTTACATGCTCGCATGCACAAGCATGTACACACACATGCACACACACCACATGTCCATGTTTATTGCAACACAAACGATGTGTTAAAATTAAGAGACTTGCAAGAATTATAACCAAATACAAACAAATTTTGATATTAACAATCAAACTACTGATCAAATCATTCCATTTTTTTGTGTTACCAATCTCTGCTCTTGTTCAAATAGGTTTGGCTGATTTTCAAAACTTAAATCTTCATCAAGGATCTATTTTGTGCCAAGCACTGTGGTAAGAGCTTTATGTGCATGATTTTCATTTAGTTTTGACAGCAGCTCTACAAATAGACACTATGATTGAACAATTCCATGGTTGAGGAAAATGAGACTTAGATTTAATAACTGTCCAAGATCATGAAGATATAAGAATAAGAGGAGAGATTGGAGATCAAATTTGTCTACATATAAACCTTGCGTACATTAGTCCTATCCATGCTAAATTTTCAATGTCAGCCAGTCTCTCCTAGTCATAGAATGAAGATCAACTAAAAGAACCCTTACTATGGACTGAATGTATCTCTCCAAAATTCATACCTTGAAACTCTAACCCCTAATGTGATGGTATGTGGAGGTGGAGCCTTTAGGAGGTAATTAGGGCTATTTTTAGTCATGAGGGTGAGGCTCTCATGATTGTATTGATGAGACACCTTATATAATCTGGAAGAGACACCAAGGAAAGGCCATGTGAGAACATATGAGAAAGACAACCATCTACAAAGCACAATGAGAGACCTAACCAGACACTGAATATGCTAGCAACTTGACCTTGGACCTCCTGGCCTCCAAAACTGTAAGAAATAAATGTATTGTGGTATTTTGCTATAGAGACTTGAAGAGACAAAGCCAGACCTTGTAGACCTACACCACCCTCATTTAAAATATGAGTAAATTAAGTCCTGGAGACTGTCATTTGGGCAAAGTTTCACAATTAACTGCCATTTTTAATATCCTGTGGGTCACTGACAACTGTTATAACTCCAAGAGGGCCAGTGAAACAGATCCTTCCTCTCTTCCCACCTGCAGGAAGAAAGTGTTTAAAGACAACACTGTAAGTGGTGAGAGCTTCATCTGGGAAGCTGCCTCCACCCTGAGCTGTCCCAAGAAGTGCAAGGTCCTGATGAAACCACAAAGGAACACAGACGAAAGCCCTGTGTACTGTTCAATCAAAACAACCTTTGTGGGAGCTAACCAACATGCAATGCACAGCAGATATTTTGTCAGAAAACTCTCTTGACGGTGAAAATGTCCATGATTTTTAGATTAAACTTCACCAATGTCCATTGCCAAGATCTCTTTCTCTCTATCTCCCTCTTTTTCTCTCTGCTCATCTCCCTCAGTGAAATTTACATATACTCTATAACCTATGTCATTCTGAGAAGTCAGGATGCAACAGAAGAAGAATGGGAACTTTGGGTCCCATTTAATCCCACTTAAGTACAGTTTAGAACCAGTTTCAGAAAATGGACACATTAAAAAAATTTTTTTTAATGTTTGTTTTTGAGAGACAGAGACAGAGACAGAGACAGAGGGTGAGCAGAGAGAGAGATACACACAGAATCCAAAGCAGCTCCAGGCTCTGAGCTGTTAGCACAGAGCCTGACATGGGCTCGAATTCACAGACTGAGATCATGACCTGAGCTGAAGTCGGACGTTTAGCCAACTGAGCCACCCAGCTGCCCCAAAATGGATCCATTTTTGACTCCTTAATTTCCACTACTTGAGGACCAGAGCATTGTTGTATAAGAAGGATCAACTGTGGTGCAAGATATCCTTGGTTGCATAATTTTTGCTGGGGTATCATAAAATGCATTACTCTTCCTGGTGTACTTTTCCCAACCTATCCCAAACTTAAATGCCCAACAGTTATGGAAACGTAGATGTGAGTGTAGAAGTCAACATTTAAACCATTCTCCCATTGTGAAATCTTGTTAATATGAATCTTGGAGAAATAAACATGAGTGATGACTTCTTTGCATACTGAATACTTTTTGTTGAACTGAACTGTATGTGGAGCTTAAAGAAAAAAATGCAAAAATATGAAACTTACAGAGATGGAAATGGAAAGACAATACATATATCCTCACTGAAGTCACCAGACTCACACAACAAGGCCATCAGAAATTGGTGTCTTAAAAGCCAATTGGGAACTACAACGTCTTGATTATATATGGGGATTTTTGTGAAAATGTATTTCCAGTGTTGCCCACATCAGAACAAATAATGTAAAGAAATATCCCACATAAAATTCACTTACATCTATAAAAAATGAGTTAATTTTTCTATTGTTGAATATAAATGATATATACATATATATATTCACAGAACCAAGTTGAGAATGGCAAGCTAATCATGAAATCATAAAGTTCAGGAGCTCAAACACTCAAACTATTGGTAATAATATTGTCTGTGTAAGAAATGTAATAAGAATAAGAATTATTCACAAGTGTGAAAACCCTTGCAAGTAGAGGCTGGCTAATTCCCAAATGCCGTTGATCTGACCCATCCCAGCCCCAAAGCAGAGTATGTAACAGTACACATAAAGAAATGATTATTCAATAGTGAAGACACTAAGTGACTGCTTCTCTGATACCACACAAAAGGAAATTCACAGAGTCTGTCCTATGCTCCAGCTACTCTCTGTGTCTTCCTGTCTGCTCAAGGAAACCTGCGGTCCTCAGCCTGCATGCAGAAAGCACAGTGGTGCCAGATCGTCAGTGGCTGCTTGATCATCATCAACGTTGATGACATCACTGGCCAGAAGGAGAACAAGATGGCAAAGCCAAATTTTAATAAGGAGCATACTAGTGTCCTAGCTGGTGGGGAGTGAAGCATACTCTTCTGAAAGGTCCTGACATAGGTTGAATTTGCTTCCTGACCACATCTATTTCAGCTAATGACCATCCAGAATCAATTAGGCTAAAGCCTTGGAATCACCTAGACTCCTCTATGCACTAAATTCGCTAATTCTATCTTCTTAGCAAATCCGAGATAAGCCCATAAAACAGAGAATTCTCCAGAACGATCATGCTCCTACATTTTCACAATGAACTATTATTAAGCTTGCTTCAAGATCCATTTTCTCTCATAATTTCTTCTCTGAACCACTCGGGATTAATCCTTCCCTCCTATCTTCTGCCACTCCACATAGGAAATACCTGCCCTGTTTTACTTATTACCTGTAATGGAATAATTTGTTTATATGCCTGTGACCTCAATCAGCTGTGTGCTCCCTGAGAACAGAGACCTTATTCCTACTTCAGTACTTGAAACAAAGTAGAAACTCAATAAATCTTTGCGAAATGAGAGGGGATGAGAAAGAGGAGAGTAGGCATCCTAGAATGTAAAGGCAAACAAGAGTCAAGTTAAGTCTAGTCATGAAGTAAAATGTTGTTCTTTAAAATGGTAGGGTAATGGGGTGCCTGACTGGTTCAGTCGGTTAAGTGTCCAACTCTTGGTTTGGGCTCAGATCATAATCTCAGGGTTTCATGAATTCAAGCCCTGAGTAAGGCTCTGAGCTGACAGTATGGAGCCTGCTTGGGATTCTCTCTCTCTCCCGCCTCTCCCCCACTCTGTGTGCTGTCTCTGTCTCTCTCAAAATAAATAAATAAACTTAAAAATGAAATAAAATAAAATAGTAGAGTAATATCTTAAGATACTAAACTAAGACTAAAGATGAGAAGAGTTTAGGAATTGGGGCCCATGTTCCATACCTACGTGAGCATATGTATAGGTACACACACACACACACACACACACACACACACACACACACACACAGACTGGCAGCGGGTAGAAGAGCTAAAATTCTTTACTGGGACTCATTTTAAGTCCGTGTAAATTGTAGACAACTCTCATGAGGTCTCATTGGCCTGGTCATCAACTGTCTGCCTGCATCAAACAATCATGAACCCAGTTGGTCACACAAATATCCACTGATATGGATTTTTCTCTGCTATTTCCAGGTAAACAAGGAGAATAAAAGTGATGCTGTCCATTCAGCTGACCACTTGCTGTTCTAAGAAACCAATCTATCAATCAATGATTTTAATGATTTATTTTCTTCCTTAGTAAATAGCAAACTCCTGAGCTTTCAATCTTTACTAGTCCTGCCTCTCAAATCTAACTTTGGCATAGTCACAGAACATTCCTCGAAAGCTGCAAACTTTGTTACATGTTATAAAATACATGATATGTTAATTAAAAAAATTTAATGTTTGTTATTAATTTTTGAGAGAGATACAGAGTGGGAGTGGGGGGCGGGGGGGCAGAGAGAGAGGGAGACACAGAATCCAAAGCAGGCTTCAGGCTCTGAGATGTCAGCACAGAGCCTGACGTGGGGCTCGAATTCATGAACTGTGAGATCATGACCTGAGCTGAAGTCAGATGCTTAACCGACTCAGTCAGCCACATGCCCCAATAAGTTAATTTTTAAAGGATTAAGAGAATTCACTGGAGAGAAGAATTGTTATATCATCTAAGCTTCTACCCAAAAGTGTTTGGGAAAAATATGGTTATTTCAATAAAAGAAGTAAAAGAATTAACCCAATACCCTTACAAATGATAAAGATATCCTAAAGTCCTCCTATAACTGGGAGCATGGGTTAGAACTAGTTTAATTTCAGCTGAGCACAACTTCAGTCTGCCTTCAATTCATGAACAGACAAAACACCTTGTAGCAAAGGGGGAACGTCATATGTTATGAGATAAGCAGTGGATAAACATAGTCACTGAATTTCAAAATTAGAAAACCCTGGGTATGATTTAATTCAACCCCTTTGCTTTGTGGAATGAGGGCTCTGAGTCCCACAGAAGTGACCTGCTTTGCCCAAGTGTCCATGGTTAGTTAGTGCTGGAGCCCAGAATCAGAGCCAGACATTTGATGCCTGGTCTGCTTGCTCTGTAAGAGCTCAGACCTCAGGAGCCATCCTTGGCCAAAGCCAGTCCACACTGGTGCCTCTTTGGTCCAAGGGACATCATATTATGAAGTAAGTAGAATCAAAATCCCTTTAATAACACCAGAGGCTGGGATGGTAAGTTCTCCTCTGCACACGACAGCATTGGGAAGGATTATAGTGACCTTCACAGTTTATAAAAGCAACTCCACAAACCCCAGTGTGGTAGGGTTGTGTTAGAAAGTCCTATCAATGTCCATTTGCTGTGTTAAAGCTTTTTTTTTTTTACCACATTCTAGTATATGGACTAAAAACAGTTCTGGGTGACTGGGTGGTTCAGTCCATTGAGCATCTGACTCTTGATTCCAGCTCAGCTCATGATTGCACAGTTGTGGGACTGAGCTCCGAGTTGGGTTCCACACTAAACATGGAGCCTGCTTGAGATTCTCTCCCCCCATCTCTTTTTTTCCTCTCTCTCTCAAAATAAAAAAAAAAAGAAAAGAAAAATTTAAAAGCACAGTTCTTAGAAGGAGACTACTAATGGAGACGATTAGTTTTCCTGGTGGCAAATAGAAACAAACACAGCTCATGTTCCTCTTCTCCAATGGACAAACTGTCTACTGCAAACTCACAGAACACAATTTTATTAATCTCTAGAATAAAACATATATGTATTGGTCGTTCTATTTCACTGGGTGAGAATAATACTTCAAAAGATCTAAATCGAAATATCTAATTAAAACTCTATCTTTGCGACTTGTAATAGGCTATCTGATCTCTGTTGGCTTTGTTTTTCATTTCTCTTAAATCATACAGGCAGTGGGCAAAAATTCCAAACAGGAGCTACCACTTCACCATAAATGAACTTTCTAACTCTTTGATTTCATTCACACATTGGTAAGACTTTTTTAATTGAAAATCTTAATAGAATTTTTAACCTGAATATAAAAATGCTCAGACCTTAGCTTTCCTTAATATTCTATTCTGTGATCTTGGAACAAAATCCAAGGTTTAGAGGTGATTCTTTACATACGTAATTCTTATCGGGCAATTGTTTCACTCAGATCAGTCGAAAGAAAGAGATGGCTGTTGGTGTGCTGTATTAAATATTTCCCATTCTCTATTGTTTCTCTATATTCTGTATAGATCCATTAATTTACAATAAATGAGTAAAGACTTCACAAAATAGCTATGTTACTTTGGATTTTTGAGACAATTTTTCTCCATTTCTGATCTAAAATCAGCTCCCCCATACCTCAAAGAAATATTTATTCCTGTTGTTATGCCGTAGGTGTTTGAGACAACCGCAACTAATATGGTTTCACTTCATGAATAAACAACACCATTTTGTAAATTAGCTATTCAAGCTCAGCATATAAGAGGGGAAATCTACTAAATAATAAATAGAATTAACTGAATCACATAAATATTTTTACACAGGCTCTGGAGAGCCTCTTCCCTTGGGTCCCTCTTCCAATCTGGATGACATTGGCAAAACTACTTAATGGTGCTTTAAGTTTTCTCATCTCTGAGATGACACTAGTAGCAGTACCTACACTAAGTGGAGCATTGTGGGGATTAAGAGTGAAATTTAGGGGCACCTGGGTGGCTCAGTTGGTTAAGCCTCTAACTTCGGCTCAGGTCATGATCTCGGGGTTTGTGAGTTCGAGACTCGTGTTGGGTTCTGTGCTGATAGCACAGAGCCTGGAGCTTGCTTTGGATTCTGTGCCTCCCTCACTCTCTCTGCCCCTCCCCTGCTCATGCTCTGTCTCTCAATCATAAATAAATGCTTAAAAATTTTTTTAAAAAGAGTGAAATTTGAGGAAAAGTGCTTAAAATAGTCCCTGGATTAGAAAACATAATCCTAGATGTTATTGGAGATAATGGTTTTTAAAACCTTATTTCTACCTATTTAGAAGCACCTGAAAATGCATATGGGCTTCATTTCTATGCTCATCTCCGAGGTTCCTCATGACCCAAGTTTGTCTCCTGCTCCCTCTCAGCACACCCATGGTCCCCAGCCTTCCATGTTGTGCACAGAAGCATCATCTAGAAGAATTGTCATGTTCACATTCTCTTCAGTAAATAAAGTTCTTGGCTGCAAAACAGTCCTAAGTCAAGAGATCTCTTGGGTGTCAGTTCTGAAAAACACTCTCCATGTTTTTAGGTGAAGGTGGCTGCCTCTTCGCATCCTGGTTCCCATTACCACACAATCTACTCTGATCTCTCCTCCCAGGAAAACTTCCCATTCCCAAGCCGAGGTGGCCCTGATACTGACCCTAATTCAGACTGGCCTAGGGACCCACTCAGATCTCGCTACTGTGGCCGCAGCCATGTGTGAGCCTCATTGTATTTAAATTCCCACAATCACTCTTCTAGAAAACAGTAAAGTCACAGAAAAGAACGAGTAAAGTTGCACAAAACACAGGCATAACCACATGAGCCTATGGTGCAGCCACAAGAGATTTCCCCTCCTGGCCCCTCGGCATCTCTCAACCATCACAGATGATCTGTCCCTGGCTTCTGGCTCCCCTCAGCCCCCTCAACACACAGGACTTCAGGCCCATGTGGATGGCTTGACTGAATGTACTTGATTGACCCTTGTCCTCTGCTGCCCCTTCTTCACTCCAGCCTGGGGCCCTTCCCTTCCAGAAACCATTCCAACTGCCAGCTTTGCAATTCTCCCACCCAGTGCGGACCAGCACTCTCCAGGGTTTCTTACTCATTTTCTTTCTTTCTTTTTTTTTTTTTATATTTTTTATTTATTTCTAGGAGAAAGAGAGAGAGAGACAGCGTGAGCAGGGGAGGGTCAGAGAGAGAGGGAGTCACAGACTGAAACAGGCTCCAGGCTCTGAGCTGGCAGTCAGAACAGAGCCCGATGCGGGGCCCGAACCCACGAACCGTGAGATCATGACATAAGCGAAAGTCGGACGCTTAACCGACTAAGCCACCCAGGCGCCCTCTTACCCATTTTCTTAATCTCAGTGCAGCCTCCTCCACTTCCTGAAGACTTGCCAACCTACCACTTCTTTCCTTTGGTTCCTCCCCCAGCACCGAGAAAGCACACCCCACCTCATACTCACTCTCCCAGCATGGGGGGAGGGGGTGGAGAGGGGGGCTGGGGTGGTGAAAGACAAGGTTGATGCTGCTGCTTTGCCTCTCTGCAACTCTCCATTACAAACCCCATTTAAACCCAGCCTCATAGTTCACCTCTCTGCACCTGCTCCTCATCCCTACTGGGTAAAAATACAGAGCCACATGGCTGCACAGACTGGGGGCACCCTTGATCCAGCCTCTGGGGGGTGCTCCATCATGCCCAGAGGTCCTTAATGCTCCAAAGCCCTTCGCAGCTGGTCTTCATTTTTAAAGCCCCCCTCAGACCCTTCCCCAGGCTGTGTCTTCTCTGTCTCAGCAGATTGTCTCATGCCACTCTGCCTGATTTTCATGTCTCTGTACTGCTCACTTTGCCCAGATCACCTTCCCTTGCAGACTGTGGCTTCAAGTACCAGATACAAATCTCTAGCTCAAATTTCTATCCTGAGCTCCAGACCCCTATATCCAGCCACCTCCTGGCCAGATCCAGTGGATTCCTCAGAAATTCTGCAAAAGGAAAATGTTCAAACAGAACTTATCATCTTTCTCTCCCATCTACCAGTCAGCATCTGTGAATCACATCCAATTGTCCCTCTCCCTTACCCCTGACCTCCACCCCTACCTCCATTGATTTGATCACTGTTATCTGGCAATTAACCTCTTTGAATTCTGGCAGCTGCCTATCAGCCCCAATGTAGGCCTAAGCCTTTGCCTGGATTATTATCTTCTTGCCCTTCCCAGCATGCCCTCCACACTCCCCTACTCGTTCATCATCCCCTGCGATCAGGGCTTTCTTCACCATCAAGCTGACCAGTCACAGGCAGCAGGCCAGCCTCCAGGGATTCCCTGAGCTTTCACGGTTCGGTCCCAAATCCATGCTCCACCCACAGGGTCCCTCTAGATGATCAAACCTTATGTCCTCACTGCTAATCCCCAGCAAGCATCTTTTGCTCTTGTTATACCAAATTACATAGGAGTCTTCAAAAATACATGTTTTCATGTATTGACAGGTTCAGGCAGCTGCCTCTCTCTGGCCCCCTTCATACTCTTCTTTAAAATTTAACTCAAGGTTTCTTCCTCCCCAAAGACTGTGCTGCCTCTAAGTGCAGTTAACCAACCTTCTCTCACCTACTTTCACATACGTTTGTCTCCTGGCACTTTTCATGTTGCATTTTAATTGCTTAGTCCCCTGGCCCTCTCCAGCCTCTGGAGAGCAGGGAGCATGTTATATTCCAGGCTACACAAACCTCTTCTGGAAAGGACCAGACAGTAAATATTTTAGGCTACATGAACATTATGGTCTCTCAATGACAAAGATGTAACTACTCATCGATAGCACCTAAATGAATGGATATGTCTGCATTCCAATAAAGCTTGATTCATGGCCACTGGAATTTATCTTTGATCTAAGTTTCATTTGCCACAAAATAATCACCTTCTCTAAATATTTCTTAAATCATTTCAAAATGTGAAAACCATTCTTAGAACAGCCATTTGGGCTGTTCAAAAACAGGCAGCAAACTCCTACTATTAATATCTCTATCCTGCACTCCAGGCTTATAACTACACAGCCAACACTCAGCAAATGGTGAGCCAAACACTCACCAACACATCAGCTCAATTGATGACTGGTACTCATTTGGCTAAATGGCCTCCAGTTGAGAGAGATGGCTGAAAGGGTTGCATTTTCTCTGGAGGAAATAGAAGTCAACAATATCAGCATATTTGGTCTGTTGCTCTGCTAACTATGTCAATGTTTTCCCCCAGAGAGCTTGAACTTTACTAGTTCAAAGCACAGGAAGGCAAGGGGTTGTGTTTTCTCCCCCAGAGGAAGCCTAAAGAGTTAATTCGCTTTGAGAGTCCATTTCAGGCACAGCATTGAAGGGCTAGTAGCAAAAAAACAAGTTCCCTTCTATTTTATTTCCTGGGGTTTTAAAGGCAGCAATATCTCTGATAACCAACTATGATAATAATCTTTAGAGAAATTGGTAAACATTAGTATGATTTAGGCGTAGAAAAGCCTTTAATTTGTACCTTCAGAGTAAAGTGGTAATAATGACATACTTTTCGAAGCATGTAAAAGATAAAGATTTGGTTTTCCTCTAACAATTTTGAATTACAAAGCACCACTCTGCCTCTCCCTCTGAGGGCCTGACCTCAGAAGTCAGAAAGTAAAGGATCAGACAGGAGGCTGGGCTGGTGTGGGCGGATGGACTCCTGCTTTAGACTCTTTGTAAATGAAGTTGGGGCATTTCCTGGGGGCATGATGGCTGCTAAGACATTCCGTGCTCAGGAAATAATGATCGATACTTGTAAAGGTATTCTACCCTATTTAAGAAATGATTCCAGAGGCGCCTGGGTATATCAGACGGTTGAGCGTCCTACTTCGGCTCAGGTCATGATCTCACAGTTTGTGAGTTTGAGCCCCACCTAGGGTTCTGTGTTGACAGCTCAGACCCTGTTTTGGATTCTCTGTCTCCCTCTCTCTCTGCCCCTTCCCCCGCTTAAATAAATAAACATTAAAAAAAAAAAAAAGAAATGATTCCAATCAAGCTAGCAGAACACGCAGATCTGGTACCGGTCATGGCTGCAGCAGCAGTAACAGACCCGGGAGCCTGGCCGACCTCAGAACCCAGCCCTCTGCCTGGAAGGAAATTTGAAGGGAAACCCAGAGGAGCTCTGGGCCAAGTTTCATAAGTAGCCAAATTGAGGCACTAGAAGGATACAGACCCCCAGTCAAATTACAGATCAGGAAATGGAAGTATGTCTTGAGAGGTGGCTGATAGTCTTTTTCCGTCTGGAGGGAAAATTGTGATGTGAAGATTAAAAAAGGAAGTCCTGGGCTAGTCAACTTTCGTAGTTATTCTGCCAAACAGTGTTTAAGTTGAGCTGCTTTTTTTTTTTTCACATGCCTTATGATTCACGCAGATGCTTCCACATTAGTGCTTCCTAGGAAACTCTGGGAGAGAAAAGCAGTGCTGCCTCCTACACTCTGCCTTCCGCAGCCCAAAGCTCCGTCCCTGGCTCTGAAACAGCCTCTGCAGCCCCACTTCCTGGCAGAATGCGGACCTACTGACTGTTCAAAGCTCTGTTCTCTGGAATGATTCCAGTAGCTCAGATCCCAGACTCGGTGGTGGTGGTGGTGGTGGCAGGGCTGTAGTGCCATGAAAGGCTGGATGCGGCTCCCAGTGTTTTGTGATTTTAAAAAATTGGCATACATTTGGAGTCTTATGACCGAACTTGCTCACAATTTTGAATGGGGTGGAGCTGCCCTGCTGGGGTGGCCCTGAGAAGAGGTGAGGGGCGTGTGGGTGGCTGACAGCTATTGTCCCCGCTTCTTGTACAGGAAGCCCACCCAGATCATACTGGGTTCTGTGATCCTGGCTCTCCTGCTTTACCAGGCATCCTCTACACCTCTGCTCAGGACAGAACCTACACAGCCCTGAAGAGTGTGGTGACCATGACTATCCTCTAGGTAACTTTACATTTCTCACTGGAAACTATTTGATAGATTTTATATTTATCCATCAATATTTTTTCTCTCTACAATGACCCAAGGGCTGCACATTTTACAAACTTTGCCCAGATCTCTCTTTGAAACACACTCATCTATATGGTTGATGACTCTGCGTGACAATCTAAGAAGTGCAGGCTCTCCCGTGGTCTCCCACAAACTCATTTTTTTTTCCTGCTCTGAATTATGGCATATTCCAACTTCCAATGCTAATTCCTTTCGAACTCTTTAAGTAAATATGTTGTTTTTCACCTAAAATGCTTTAGGAAATAGTGTCAAACTTCTGAATCATGCTGTGAAGTGCCAGAGAGCATGGAAAATTTTAAACAAGAGATAGTCCAACATTCATTTATATTTTGCTTGGAATGCATTAGAATTCTTTTTCCTTAGTTGATTTACTTTCTTAATCATGCTTTACTTATACTAATTGGCTTATATTTGTTGAAAACAAGCCACAGGAAGAAAGAAAACCTAAAAGCATCCATTTAGAAAAGAAACAACCCTGGCATGACATAGAAGACTGGTGGGGCATCTGGGTGTCTCAGTCAGTTAAGTATCCGACTTCAGCTCAGGTCAGGATCTCTCAGTCCATGAGTTCGAGCCCTGCGTCGGGCTCTGTGCTGACAGCCCAGAGACTGGGGCCCGATTCAGATTCTTTGCCTCCCTCTCTCTCATCTGCCCTTCCCCAACAGGTGTTCTGTCTCTCTCAAAAATAAATAAACATTAAAAAATTTTTTTCAAATAGATGGCTGGCCATCCTTAATGGGGAGAACTAAGTTGTGATAACCAGGAGTTTGATTATCCTGAAATTCTTGGTCAAACATCTTTACTTTTCCTCATACAATATTACAGAGTTAGAAAATGTACATTTTAAATTTCAAGTCAATAAAAAGTTCAATCATGTGTTAGTTTTAGCTGCTCTGTCTGGGAAAACAATTGCACAATGAAGCAGTATTGAAAGCAAGAGAGAAATGTTACCTTGGTTTTTAAAAATATAAGCATGTGTCTCTAATATAATCAAAGACCATAAAAATATGTAGTATTTATTTACTTGACATTCTACAATGAAATATGAATATAGCACCAACTGGTAACTCTACATAGTTTTCTTGTGTGTGCCCAAGAAGCTTTAACTAGACAGATCACCTACTATGAAAAACAGATTTTTTAAAAGGGCTGTAACAATAACTACAAGAATTCATATGTATTTTTAAAACAATTAACTAGGTTTAAAATAGAGGAAAATAAAACCTTACACTGGAGAGTATGAAATTTCTGCAGAAGGAGCATTTATTTTCAACACTGACTATAACTGGTAGATTAAGGAGCAGATATTTTGATCCTTGTTCAAGTATATAGCAGGTTCTTTTTAAAAATGGCCTCATCTCTGCAGTTTTCAAAAGCAGGACAACAAAAGCTACCATACTATACATTATTTCATTATTTCAAAGAGCCCTGGGGAATTTTTAGTTCCTGGTGGGTACAAGTGTGTTTCCTCCACTCTGTATGTCTGTGCTTTAATTTGAGAAATAGAATAATATGGAGAACAAGCAATAACAGAGTCAGTACTTTAGCCACAACCCAAGTGACAGAGGGAAGCAATTTTCCTTCAATCAATTTCTGGGAGCACTTTCTGCATGAAAAAAAGAGACAGACTGAGAAGTGAAACTCCTTGAGTGGTAATGGTATAATGGATAGAAGAAACTGTTCTCGAGTTCCTTACATGTGCGGGGGAAGGCGGGGGTTTTTGAGAGGTAGCGATCTTTGACCTCGATCCCATCTTCTGATTTCATTTTTAGAAAGAAGAGGTGGCGTATTTAGAGGGCAGAGCTAGTCTGTGTCCCTGCCCCCCACATCCCAAAAGACGCCACGCAGGACAAGTTAAGAGCATGGCTCCGTGTGGCCATTTTTATTTTCTTAGGTAAAATTGCCCCACAAACCTAAATAGTTATAAGACAGACTTTAAGGGAAGCACTCTAATGGTACTAAATATAACTCAAAATACCAATGAAAATGTCAGAAAATGGATCTCCATTTTTGTGTGTGTGGGAAGATGGGAATTCTCATATATTTGGAGTAAGTGCAAATCGGTAAAGACAACTTTAAAAAGCCAAAATTAGAAAGCAAAAACAGGCCAGGTACTTATTACTCAACCGAGACTTTGTACTTCTTGGAATCCTGCCTTTAGAAATACCAACTGGCAGCATGGTGTCTAATGGCAAAAATGGAAAGTTACGTAAATGGCTGTACATCCGTTCTAAAGGGGAAAAATCTCTAGATCATGTTTTTGAATGAAAATGACTATTTTTGAATAATATGAATAGTATGATCCCACTTATATTAAAATACCTATGTGTCCATGTACCCATATGCATATTATCCTAATGAAAAAGATCTGGTGGATATACGGTGGTGAGGGAGGAGGGGGATCTTTCTGCAAAGGGAATGACATAGCAGAATGGACAGTGAGAATAAAGTCTCTTTTTAAACTTTATATATTCAAATATATAATTTATTTATTTATAATTCAAATAAACTCAATTTATTTATAATTCAAATAAATGGGTTTATTTGAATATTTTATGCTACGTGGACAATTAAGAAAAATTTTTAAAAGAACAAAGGCGGGGCGCCAGGGTGGCTCAGTCGGTTAAGCGTTCGACTTCAGCTCAGGTCATGATCTCACAGTTCATGGGTTTGAGCCCCGATTCAAGCTCTGTGCTGACAGCTAGCTCAGAGCCTGGAGCCTGCTTTGGATTCTGTCTGCGTCTCCCTCTCTCTCTGCCCCTACCCTGCTTGTGCTCTGTCTCTCTCTCTGTCTCTCAAAAATAAATAAATGATGGGGCACCTGGGTGGCTTAGTCGGTTAAGCGTCCGACTTTCGCTTAGGTCATGATCTCGCGGTTCATGGATTCGAGCCCCGCGTCGGGCTCTATGCTGACAGCCAGCTCAGAGCCTGGGGCCTGTTTCAGAGTCTGTATCTCCCTCTCTCTCTGACCTTCCCCTGCTCGCACTGTCTCTCTCTCTCTCTCTCTCTCCTAGAAATAAATAAAAATATTTAAAAAAAAATAAATAAATGTTTAAAAAAATTTTAAAAAAAGAACAAAGTGATCCATGTTCTTAATTTTTTAAAAAATGTTTTATTACCTATATTTGAGAGAGAGGGAGACAGAGTGTGAGCAGGGGAGGGGCAGAGAGAGAGAGAGACAAAGAATTCAAAAGAGACTCCAAGCCGTCAGCACAGAGTCTGATGCAGGGCTTGAAACCATGAACCATGAGGTCATGGCCTGAGCTGAAGTTGGATGTTTAACAGACTGAGCCACCTGGTGCCCTTAAGTTTTATAACCATAACCAGCCCTTCCATTGGTATCTCAGGGAAGATCAAAACATATTCCAGACATGGGTCTGGCACTAATTTATAGTGTTCATGAGAGTAAACATCAGCACTGCAACCTCTATTTCAGGAATCCCACTAACTGGGTTCTAGTTTTATTTTATTGCTTCGACAAGAAATTGAATTCACCTCATCAGGTTCTACCAGACACTGAAATGACTTGGTAACTACTGTCCTCACTTTTTATTTTTTTTATTTTATTTTTTTAAAATGTTTATTTATTTCTAGGAGAGAGAGACAGCGTGAGCAGGGGAGGGTCAGAGAGAGGGAGTCACAGACTGAAACAGGCTCCACGCTCTGAGCTGGCAGTCAGCACAGAGCCCGACGCAGGGCTCGAACCCACGAACCTCGAGATCATGACCTAAGCGAAAGTCGGAAAGTCGGACGCTTAACCGACCAAGCCACCCAGGCGCCCCTGTCCTCACTTTTTAGATGCAAGTTCATTGAATGACTCCCTGTCCTCATGGCTGACTCTCAGTCATTACTAAATGCGTTCGTCTCATGGAACAAGCTTCCTCTGAGTCAATCAATGGAAGCGATAGCCTTCTATTTCCTCAATGTGCAAAGTATGGAGTTAAGAACCAAATCCTGAGCCCAAAGGCTTCCACCATGCATTGGCTCTTCATTTCTGGATTTGATAGCCTTCCTTTGTCCACTGTGCAAATCTTCTGAGGAGGGAACCAACGTGAGCTTGCTTTGACTATTGTCCCTAAATTTCTCTCCCAAGCTAAAACATCTCACTGATTTAAATCCTTTATATTAGTTTTCCTGGTACACAATTATAGTTGGAATGCCAAATATTTAAATATTTAAAAGAGCTCCCCCTGTAAAAGATAAGATATCTTTTTGTACTTCGATTTCCTTAAGACACATTTCCCTTTTAGGGCTCTCTGTCTACCGGTCAACCACCACCCACTCACCTTTAATACCTTCTCTTAATCCTCTTCAACTCATTCTTACTTTCTCCATCTCTCTTGGCACTGAGCCACTTTGTTATTTAGTGAATGCAACCTGTTTATACAGGTGATGGGGATTGTGTTAATCAAACCCTTACACATTCAACTTGAATCATCCTCTAGGATGGTGCTGTCCAATATAATAGCCACCAGCCACATGTGGCTATTTATTTAAATTTAGGTTAATTTAAATACAATCGAATTTAAAATTCTATTTCTCTTTCTCATGAACCACATTTCAAGCGTTCAACAGCCAAGCGTAGCTGATGTCAGGGGTGCTGGGCAACGATACACATCTTTGTCATTGCAGTGAGTCTACTGGACAGCCAAATCCAGGCATTTCAGTGAGCACCTAGACCCCAGAGGGAATTCAAAACTTTAACAGCAAGAAAAAACTAAAGCAAACAATTTGTTAATTAATCATGAATAAAAGCAAAAGCCAAACCCACTATGTGTAGTAAACAAATTTCCCTGAGTAAATACCTTTTCTACAAATCTTTACATTTCTATTTAACAATCCCATAATAATTTCTTCCTAAGCACTACAAACACTGGCTGGGTTATAACGTTTGTTGATTCAGGAATAATCTTCTATGGATTTTCCGAATTATGTTTTAAACAGAACATATTTGAAGCTGCCAGTCTGTTCCTTCTCATTGAGGGATAAACAAGCTTGAAAAGCTTGGGCAAACAGGAATGTGGGAATGTTCCCAAGTACTTTAACGCCCCCTGAAAGGGGAGCCAATCTCACATCCTCCAACAGTGACAAGGGGTCATCTCCCCACTTGCCGAGCATGGATTCATCCAACAGTCTGCCTGGCCATCATTTCTCAGTGAAATCTGCCTACAGCCACCCCCTCCTCGCATATAACATCCCAGCAGTCATGTCTCCCTGTTTTGTCCACCTCCTGTGCGAACTTCCAGGATCGTGCACACCCCACTGGATTCCAATTGCCTACTGACATGCGTGTCCTCCTGGTGTGGCTTGGAGCTCATTGGGGGCAGAAAAGTGACCAATTCTGATTTGCATCCCCAGCCCCTAGCATTGTGTCTGACACAAAGAAAGTTCTCAATAAATATTTATTGAACTGACCTGGGCAAACTGGACTCCACATGTGAACGTGCCTTCACCCTAACTCAGACTCTAAGTCCTACAGTCAGGGGTATTGGAGGCATAATCAATGTAATCTACTTTATTACTGTCTACATATGATTAAGAGACATTTGAATTAATTTTTCATGTCAGCAGAGCTATTCCCGGCTATGATCCAGTTGGCTATTGAGAGCCTACGAGTGTATTTGCTAACTTGGCTATAGTCATTTCCCAATTTCTTGAGGAAAAAAAATAAGATACTCTCTGAAAATGAACAATGTTGTTCAATCTGAATTCTTTGACATTTTTCAAAAAAATACAAATAAATCCTGCAAGGATGAAGTTTGGATCTAATGAGTCAAAATATAACGACAGGTATTGTCATTATTTAAAACTTCAATAAAAATGCACTCTCCAAAGTGTAAGCCAGGAAACTGCCGATTGGTTTCTGTTCCTAAGAAACTTGACTTCATAAAAACGAGCAAATACCCAGATTTCAAAAGGGAAGCCAAAATATGTCCATATTCTGCCAAAAATGGTTAGTCCATATGCTTATGCTTTTAAAACCAAAATTTAATAATTTTGACTAAAAGACTGGCATTAGCAATCAAAATTTAAGATAAGGAAACTTAACACTAAAAGCAAGCTTTGGAAACCAGGATAATGAGGGTGCATGATTCAGTAGGTTAAGCATCCTACTTCAGCTCAGGACATGATCTCATGGTTTGTGGGTTCGAGCCCTGGGTCGGGCTCTGTGCTGACAGCTCGGAACCTGGAGCTTGCTTCAGATTCTGTATCTCCCTCTCTCTCCCTTTGCTCTCCCCAGCTTATGCTCAGTCTCTCTCTGTCTCTCAAAAGTAAAGAAACATTAAAAAAAAGAAGAAAAGAAAACCAGGATAATGATTTCCAAACCAGGATGTATAAATACATGTTCCTTTTTTAGTGCCATCATGAGATCAAAGTCAATGGGACTTTTTCCCTCCAGGTTCAACTGGAAGCCTAATGATGTCTTTGTTTTTCATCTTTCCTTTTCATATCAACGGAATACCACATTTTATAACATTTATATTGAAAGAGAATAAATACTATCTATCTCTGAGTTTACTAAGGAATTTGTAGAACATTTTTGTGGCGCTTCTTTATTTAGAGCAATACCCTAGAGATTATATTTGTATAGAGTTAGCGTTTCCAAATGCTTACAAGTGCATTCTCACATTTAATGCAAACTGTTCATATACATGATTAGCTCCATTATTCAGGCAGCATCTGCTCAGTTTACATATTATTCATGACATTTCCCCCACCCCCACCTCCTTTTTCCCTTCCTGGCGTGCAATTTGATCATTTTCGTTCCTATTAGTCTTGTACTAGTGACAAGGGAGGAAGGAAGGAAGAAAAGGAGAGGAAATTCCAGCTAATCCTATTTTAAAATGTTTAGAGTTCTTTTAGAAAAAGTGACTGCAGGTATTAAAACTACTAGTGACATTAAGGCTCTGGTGAGCACCGGAATTGATGTAAATGATTTAAGTTGTTTTAATGTTTGTGACTTATTCAAATATGTTTAATCTATAACTTTCAATTAATGACATAATGAATTATTACCATTATTTTCTTTATTCAGGCCTGTGTGCTAGGGATTATTACTTCCCTATTATTATTATTATTGTTATTATTATTATTATTATTATTATCTCCATCCAGGGCATGGAGAGACAGAGCTGATCAGTCCCCGCCGAGACCAGGGCTATAAACCGAGTCACTGGGTCCCAAATTGCACCCTTCGCTGAAACCAGCACCCCCCCAGCTACAGGGAGCCTCAGAATCCCAGCGGGCTTGTGATGTGCAGGTGGCCAGTGAGGTGGGGCACCCAATCCTGAAATTTCTGATCTGGCAGATGAGGTGGAGCCTGAGAATGTGCACTTCTTAAAAGGCAGCGGTAGGATCACTGTTGTGAACCATGGCCTCCTCTCTCCGCTGGTTTTACATCCCACTAAGCTGCAACCACATCAGAGCAGGGACAGTCTCCTCGAGACCACGTGGCCCCACTACATCCCCGCCCCCTCCACTGCCAACGAGACACCATCACAGCGCCAGTGGTGCCTCACACATACCACATAAATGCTGCATGCATTGGCTTCCACTTTCTCTTGGTATTGGGGAAACAGATCAGTCAAGAGAAACATGTAAATGTTTTTTTTGTAGGATCTGTTTCAGCTAAAATGTTTGCTCCTTTTTCTCTTCTAAGCTACTAAATTTATTAAGCGAAACAAGGAGGCAAAGGGGAGAGAGAAGAAACTGATCCCCAGGCCCCACCCCTCCAAGGAGCACTCTGTTCCCTCGAGGCACTGGAGTCACCCAGCCATGAGGCAAGACCACCAGGTGTCTGCCTGTCCCTTCCCCAAACGCACAGACTATCACTGCCATCAGTCAATGCCTTCCCAGCATGGTGAAAGGGGGCTGGTTTGCTCTCATGCCATAGAAATAAATGACCTTATTTGCCCACCCCCAGTAATTTCCTCCACTCTTCCTTCCTTTACGTTGCAAAATAAGTCACTTCAAATGGGCATTATCCTGTTAAAATTTTTGGATGACTCAGGCAAATAGACGTTATGCTTTCTGAGGAAAGTGGCCAGACTGTGGCACCCCAGAGGGTTAAGTAACTGAAGACCCAATATCACGTGAACCACAACATTCTACGTCAGATGCCATTGGTGAAAATAAAATAGCTGCAAGAAATGGATTACTGACAGTTTGTTAACGTTCAACGTCATGGTCTTACCTATGCACACTAGATCCATAAAACCATACATTCCATAGCAGATTTGAAAAAGGATGTCCTTCCTCTGCCAAACTGCATAGGGGCTGAAGGCTGACCAGAGGAGCCAGGTCACACTTGCTATTAAGAACAGGGATCCTAGGATTACAGCAATCATCTGAACTTTCTCAACCAGTGTTATAGAAATGCTTTGCCACTAAAAGAAAAACAGAGGCATGTAAGAAAAAGGTGCTGTGTTTAATTTAAAAAGAAAAAAAAACACATTTTCAGCCCCATGTTTCTCTTCATAATGTTAGACGCTTTTTGATCTGATCAGCCCCCAAATGAATTTTTCCATTTCATCCTGGCTATAAAAAAAAAATAGACAAGCAGATAAAGATTAATGAATTGCCTTAGCTTCATTATTTTCAGTAATTCACCGTTCTGCACATTTAATCCAGTTTTATTCCAGATAACAGTACTGAGAGTGAATGGCTGAGGAATATTTAGTACCCGGGATCACATTATTATCTTTCATGCATGCACAAAATTAAATACACTCCGAAGATATGTGTTGAAGTCGCCTCTACTTGGAAACTTATTTTGCTCTTTAACACATTTGGCTGCAGCAAAAAAAGGAACTGTCTCTTGCTTTTGCAAAAAAAAATAAATGTAAGAAACAAATAAGTTACATAAGAACATCAATTCAAAAGTCATTAAAGTAATACACTAGAATTATATGAGAACTATAAAACTGTACATTATCTGTTATTGGTACACTTCATATACTCAGATATTACTGAATTTTAATTATCTAATGAGTGATCTGAGAAGCCATTTTTGTCAAGATTTTGAATTGGTAAACAAATGGAATATCTTTAAAATTCACAAACCGTGTAAGTACCACACTAGTCAATGGGGAGAATAATCTGGTATCCTAAGTAACAGTATTTGTGAGGATTTTACAGTACAAATGATCAAAAGTCTTTTGAGGGTGTTATCAACTTGAAGGGATTAATTAGTCATGTTCTCCCTTTTGCATAATTGAGACAGAAACAAGACTAAGATTGCTATTATGGTTTGTCAGTAAACAATGAAACTCAAAACAACCTGCACAATTTTATTCTGTGTGAAAGAGTTCTGGCTGTTGCAACATATGGCTTGTCAGAAGAATTCCTAAACAGTTTAAATAAGCTTTAAAAACAAATGAGCTTGAACAATCGGCATCCACTGGGTGAGTCTGATATTTCCTTAAACCCTTTACTTACCTTAAGTCTGAATATGTGGGTCCCAAATGGTAAGTCTATCACCACCCATAATTCCATCTCTCCCTCATTGCTTCTGTCTCTCATCATAAATAATTTATGCATTCTATTTAAATATGCATTTTGACCTTGCATATTCATGGATATTATTAAACTCCACATTTGTTAAAGATCAAATATAAAAATCCATTTGAAATACTTATTTCTCTAAGGTCATTTATTTTTCCTTTAAAAGTTTTAGAACCTAATGACAGTTTGGTGGAATTCCATAAGAAAGGTATTTCTAATGATTTTAATATGCAGGTTAGTTTAATGAAAAATGGTTTTTGTTTTACAATTCTGGATGAATAATAATTAAATTAGTGAATAGTATTTTATCATTACAAATGAATCAATTTATTTCACGCATGTATTTGAAGTTAATGTTGTTGTTGTTTTACTGGCTTCCCGACATAATTTTAAACTCATTCATTTCAAACTACCAGGCAACTAAATGTAAAACATTTTAGCAGCACCTGGGTGGCCTAGTCCATGGAGCGTCTGACTCTTGGTTTCTGCTTAGGTCATGATCTCACGATTCGTGGATGAAAGCCTTGCATAGGGCTCTGTGCTAACAACGCAGAGCCCTCTCGTGCTTTCTCTCTGTCTTTCAGAAATAAATAAACATTAATTTTTTGTTAATTTGGTGTCACCAAACAAGCGTGAATTTGTTGTTTTTGTTTAGTTTTGGTGCTCATTAAAATTTTGCATTAAATACAACAGAGGAAACTATATAGAACAGACTTTCAGCTACTACCCAGCCCAGATGGCTGCTATCACGTCTCCATGCATTATGTTACTCTTTATCAGTTTATTAATCATGTCAGATAGATGAGAACAAAGCGTGCTTTTAAATCCATAAGGTGAAGGTACACAAGTGGTGTGTGTGTATGTGTCTGTGTGTGTGTGTGTGTGTGTGTATGTGCTTTTCATATGGTGAGCAATATGTTTCAAAATACATAAGCCAGAATCACAGGAGTCTTGGGTAAGCAGAGGTAAGTAAGAAGGATTTATCAAAAGTGGTCTTTACTACCATGAGAGACTCTTGAATACTGAGAACAAACTGAGGACTGATGGGTGTGTGGGGGGGGAGGGGGAAGATGGGCACGGAGGAGGGCACTTGTGGGGATGAGCACTGGGTGTTATATGGAAACCAACTTGACAATAAACTATTTGTAAAAAAAAAAAAAATAGTGGTCTTTACTGATACCTACTTTTCTTTTCCAGTAATCTTTTATGTTCCAGATTCATTCTGTAATTTTAGTGGAGTTAAAGGTAAACAGCTCAATATTGTACAATTAATTACATTTAGCTTCATTTAGGCTTAGTTGATTGATCAATTAATTGATCCAAGACTGCCTGCATGCCAATTAGCAAAACATGGCAGTCACAGGCATGTGTGGTGAGGTCCTACTAACAACTTGGATTTTGGTGAACTGGTCAGGATGGGTGGATGAAGCTGAGGAGTTTCCTTGGACACAGGAAATTATGGTGGCTCACATCTGAGAGTCAGCGTGACTGAGAGGCCACTCTGGGTTGGGCATCTTTGGGCAGCTTTTTTTTTTTTAAGTAAACTTCACACCCAGCACAGAGCCCAATGCAGGGCTTCTGAGAACAAGACCTGAGCTGAGATCAAGAGTCAGACACCTAACTGAGCCACCCAGGATCCCTGCGTTGGAAATCTGTTGATGTATGAGGCTTAACCGTTCCCTAGAAGGGAAGGAGAATGAGTGAATCAACAGACTTCCCGGGAATAAGAATCATTGATGTTGCACACTTGTTTGGTTGACACCAAATTTAAAATGGCTTAAAATTCAAATACGAGACAGTTTAAAAGTAATGTGTTTAAAATTATGTCCAGAAAGCTAGGGAAAAAAGAGAATAATGCTCAGTTCTCATGCACTGAGATGCTTATTTATTATTATGGGAGAAATCCTTTTGTGCTGTGGAGATAAGAAATAAGATAAGAAATAATGTTGAGATTTTCAACGCTTATTTTTAAAGAAAGATAAACTGTTCAGACTCTGTAATAGGCTTCCCGAAATTTTTGGTTTTATATCAGTCCGCTAATAATGCAAATATGCCAAAGAGTCTGAAAGGGCATCAGTGTTCTTTATATACTGCTGAACCTTAAAATTAGCACCATTTCACAGACTAGCTAATATTAGAGGGCAAGCCATTATTGAAACCAAAATCATTACACTGATTATGAACATAGGGATTTTCCCTTTGAACGCTGATATCATCTTGGTAATTTCTTTGCCCATTATATAAGGCTCTTGTTGTTACCATTACGCAAAAAGTGGGATTGTTCACATTCTTCCCCTAGGAAAAATAACACTGCTTCCCACCATTAGGCAACACCCACCTGGTGTCTTTGCACTGGAAGGCACACATTATCTAACAGGCTTAGCCTCAAGAAGCTGTGTTAATGGACCATTAGCTTAGACAATAAAAATAGAGGATGGGTCTCTTGAGGCTGTCCCAGTGGTATCCAAGGCCTGACTTTCAGTCTGTAAAATATTTCTGAATCTTGAACAGAATTTGTCAACTGCTGAACATCTTTTCACCTCTAAAACTTAATATGGATGGATGGATGGATGGATGGATGGATGGGTGTATGTGTTTATGCATGTTTAGTTAAATTTCTTCCCAAGTTTGGAAAGGTAAGTACTGTCACAATGAGCAGATTGACTCTAAAGAATTGCTGTGATTTATTTCTTTCCATAATACTTGAATATGTTTGACTTTTATCTTCCTGAAAAGATGCTCACTTCTACACTATTGGATGTATTACTTCTAGTAAGAGTGGGACCAAGTAGCTCCTCTTTTGAAAGTTCACCCTCATACAGTGTACTAGAAGTAACTTAATAATCATAGTCTATGGTTATATGTAAGGTATCAATACGTCCCAGGCACTTTTCTAGATGTTATGCATAGTAATTTAATCCCCATAACTACCCTTGGAGGAAGGTACTATTATTATCTCCACTTTAAAGATAAGGAACCTGAGGCAGAGAGAAATCAAATAGCTCTCCCAAGGTTACACACCTATTAAGGACTAAGGCTGCCATATAAACCCAGGCAGTCTGGCTCCTAGGTTCATGCTCTTATACAGCTGACCCATGAACTACCCAGGGGTTAGGGGCACCAACCCCCTCCCCAGCCGAAAATTCATATATAACCTCTGAATTCCCTCTGAACTTAACTACTAATAGCCCACTGTTGATAGGAAACTTTAGCAATGACATAAACAGTCCACTGACTCATACTTTTGATTTACATGCTGCATTCTTACAACAAAGTGAGCTAGAGGGAAAAAAATTAAGAAAATCATAAGGAGAAGAAAATAATACATTTACAGTCATGTACTGCATTTACGGCTCCCCTCCCCCCCAATCCATGTATAAGTGGACTCAAGCAGTTCCAACCTGTGTTGGCCAAGGGTCACCTGTACTATATAATAATTCTACTACGCTCTGATGACAGTTAACTGTACACACTCTGTTTTTGCAGCAACACCACACTTTTCCTGGTAACAGCTTCAAGTCTGTCTTCTCTGGTCTCCTGAAACAGCTCTCCAGTGGGACCACTAGCCGTGACTCATTCCCTGGACCACCGTGGCATGCCCAAGTCTACATTCCTAATGAAAGGAGTCCCAGGAAGGAAGGCTATGTATATGGCTCAGCACATATTCCAAGTCCCTGGCATATAATTGTTGCAGGAAGGATGAAAGGAAGAGATAGAGGGATATGAGGAGGAAGAGAGGGAAGGAAGGGGGAAAGAAGGAATTGAGGAGGAAGGAGGGAAGGAGAAGAGGAGGAAGGGAAAATGGAGGGGAGAAGAAAGAAGGAGGGATGTGTACGCTCCTTAATTCTGGTTAATCTCCCTGCCTGTGTTATACCAAATGCCATGTACTTACTTCTTATTTTGGCCCCTCTCTGCCTTTGAGCACGTTCCTTTCCCAGCATGCCATACCTTCTCCCTTTTCTCATGGGCTGAAATCTCTCACCCATCTGTAACTGGTTTTAATGCCAGCTCTTCTAAAAACCCACCCCCACCTCTCCTCGTGCAGAATCCCTTTGTGTGGACCCCATAATCCACTGTTTTTACTTCTGTTTAGTGCAGATTTCTCTCTTGGATCCCAGGTGATTATCTCCCCATTGTCCACAAACTACAAGTTTCATGAAGGCAGAGACTGCATCTCATCCCCCCTTAAATTCACCGAACAGCTGTACACACCCAGGAAATGCTTCACTACGTGATATCCTGACTTCAGGTCCCAGCACCCATCTCACCGCCACAATGACATTCTCTGCACATCCATTCCACTCTTGCTAAAGTTCCAGCTCTGGCCAAGCCACCAGTGAGTAGAGGAGTGAGAATTTCAACTGTGATCTGTTTCCAAAGCCCAAGTTCTTTCTAAAATGCCCTTCTCTCCACCTGCATAAACCAACACACCCTACACCCAAAAGTGGAAACAAACTGGGCACAATCATACATCTCTAAAGGGCGGCTGTACAGTTAGGGAAAAGTCAACATATGCAAAAATAAGTTCAGCACAGCAGAGTGACAATGAAATACGACTGACCACTTTCTAAACTGTAACTCGAGTTTACAGATTCTCGAGTACTTCTTGAGTCTGAAATTTGCAGTTTGGTAAATGAATACTAACATAAAGAAGACAACCTCAAGGAGATGTATCTCTTTTACTTGAATGAAGTTTGAAAGGAAATTAATAAGTTCACACTAGAAATTATTTAATATTCTCATGATGCACAGCTGTTGAGAAATGCTCCAAGAAAGGTCCAACAGTCCCACAAAGACACAGACAACGTACATGGCCCAGAACTGGGCCTGTGTGAAGGTCCATGTCTGTGTGTCATTCTTCCCAGAAAATTAAATAATGACCCCAATAATACCACAGACTGCTGTGAAACTATGGCAAAATAGTTGCCTTTCCCAATGAAATCTAACTAATTAGCACAGGTTTATAACTTCCTTCAGAAAAAAAAAGGATGAAAGAGAAAGCAAGGAATTTTCTTTAAAGAAGTCACAGGAGCCCAAGCCAAGGTAAGACCAAGTTGTCTCCTCATATCAGTCACTTCCAGCAAGTAAGGCAAGAAACTGGAGAAAGGCATATACTCCATCAGGCCTCCAGGAAGCTGCTAAGAAAGATGTATCTGTCACTCCGTTGTCTGAAATAGTTAATGTACCTTCTCAATTTAGAACCCAATTTCCTCCCCGAAAATAACACATGCTCAGAGGGAATGAAATTGAACTCAAAGAAAGTAGATTCGTTCAGTGTGCATTAAACCCTTCATTCTAAAACTGTTTCACCTTTGTTTTTAAAAGGCAGGCCAGATATTAGTCATAAGCTAATAGATTTGCTGTATGTTGATTTATAGCATGCAGTATGACGGGTGGGATTACTTACCAGTGTCACAGGAGAGAGCACCCGCTCTTAAGAAAGGTCCTCTTCAGAAAAATGAATTTAGCTAAAACCTATTTTCAATCATCTCTAGATGGTGTTTAAATTGAACCACTATAAGTTGGGATTTGAAATGCTGGCAGAAAACATCACTATGTGTAATCAGTCTGACATGCGGATATAACATTCAGTTAATTATATGCTCATTCTTTGTAGAGTTGTATTTATAAGCTGCATATTAAGCATGATTTCACACTTTGGTGTGGGTCTTCTCTGCTAGAAAAGCATCCTCATAAGCTTATCAGAGCTGAAATGAAAATCAGACAAGAAAGAATTTGCTTCG
Organism: Hyaena hyaena; assembly: GCF_003009895.1. Lineage (NCBI taxonomy): Eukaryota > Metazoa > Chordata > Mammalia > Carnivora > Hyaenidae > Hyaena > Hyaena hyaena. The sequence goes on from NW_024080780.1 coordinate 1,750,089, forward strand.
CCTGAGAAAGGTGAAAAATTGTGTTATTGAGAAAGATGAAATCTAAACAACTTAGAGAAAATAAATAAGAAAGCACAGAACTGTTTCTTTAAGATAATAAATTAAAACTGACAAAACTCTAGCAGGGCTAATTAAGAAATAAAATTGGGAATATAACATGACCAATCCTACAGATTAAAAGAGTAATAACAGCATATTATAAACAGCTTTATGCCAATTAGTTCAATAATAGAGATGAAATAGATAAGTTATTTGAAAAACATAACTTCTCAAAATTGACTCAAGAAGAAATAGAATGTATGAATAACCCTTTACAAAATAATCAAACTTATAATTAAAAGCCTTCCACAAACAAATGAACAAACACCTCAAGGACCAGATGGTTTTACTCGGGAATTTTATCAAACATTTAGAAAAAAATAATATCAAAGGTACATATATTCTATCAGACAATAAAAGAAAACAGAACATGTCCTAAGTTACTTTATGAGATCATACAAAACCTTGATACCAAAACCTCATGAAGAAAAAAAATATATATATATGTATATATAAAAATTCTAGACTAGTATTCCCTATAAGCATAAATTAAAACATAATCCTCTACAAAATACTAGCAAATCCAGCAGTATATAAAAAGAATAATGCATCATGAGTGAGTGGGTTTTATCCTAGGGATGAGAGAGTGATATAACAAAATGTCAATCAATGTAATGAACAATATTAACAACTAACAAAAAAAAGAAAGCAAACAAAGAAAAAAAAGAAAAGATCTTTTCAAGATGCATAAAATTATATGACAAACACCCACTCATGATGAAAACTAGGAACAGAAAGAAAATTGAACCTGTAAAGGGTATGGACAAGACTTAAATCTAGGATCATACTTAATGGTGTAGGAAAAGAAAGAATGATTTACCCCTCTAAGAGCAGGAACTGGGGAGAGATGTCCACCCTTATTACTCCTATTCACTAGTGAACTAGAAGTTCTCATCAGTGGAGTAAGTCCAACAAAAAGGTATAAAGATTGTAAAGGAAGAAATATAAAAACGTTTCTATTTGTAGATGGCATGATGATCTATGTAGAAAATCCTAAAAATTCTATAAGAAAACCTAAAAGAATTAGGAAGTTAATTTAGCAAAGCCTCAAAATACAAGGTCAATAAACAAAGATCAATTGTATTAAATACCAACAGCAAAAAGTTGGAAGATAAAATGACAACAAACAGTGCTACACTAAAAATACCATAAATCATAAGTTACTTAAGACTAAAATTTTAAAAAGATAACCTATAAGTCACTGCTAAAATAAATTAAGGTGGACTTAAAGAAATGGCTTTTATGAAGACTCAATATTGGTCAGATAATTTTTTATTCTCCCTAAATTTAGGTTCTACAGTGAAAGTGGAAGAAAAATAGTATCCAAAAAACAAAAGTTTCTTGTTACTGTTTACATTTATAAAAAGAAGCCACTGATTTAGAATTTAAAATAATCACCACTCAGTTGATGTTATCAATCTACTTTCCTTTAATGTTTTTTTAAAAATTCATTTCTGAGAGAGAGAGAAGCAGGGGAGGGTCAGAGAGAGAGGAAGACACAGAATCTGAAGATAGGCTCCAGGCTCTGAGCTGTCAGCACAGAGCCTGACGCGGGGCTCAAACCCATGAACTATGAGATCATGACTGGAGCCAAAGTCGAACGCTTAACCAACTGATCCACCCAGGCGCCCCTGTTACCAATCTACTTTTAACTCCCAGTGATTAAAAAAGAAAAACAAATCTCCAAATCACTGGTTGCAATTTCCACAAGAATTTGGCAGAAAACTCTGGACTCACTTTCTTGTAGGGGATAGTCTTTACTATCACTCGCAGAGCTGGTAGTAATGCATATTCTACAAGGTGTGGTGTCTTGGCCACAGAGCATCATTTCGTTTAATTAAAATGCTTGCACATAGATCATGCAACCAACAGGAAAGCAGAGAAGTAGATGGACGGGTCTTCGTGGGTACTAGGGCATGTTGTGAGGGTTTCATGTTACTGTATAGGACTCAGACCACCGATGAAAGTTGTTTCTTCCAGAAACCTGGAAATCCCGAGGTTTGACAAGCTGTGTACCAGGACTACAGAGATGCACTCAATGCGGTTTGAGCACACTTCAAGGTGAGGGCCACCATGGGGGTTCCTGGGATGGAGTGTCAAAGACTATATGCCTAGGTCCTATGATGAAATGAAGGAGAAAAATTTTATTCCTCCAAAGAAAGTCCCTGGGAGAAGATCGCCTTTAAGACTTCCCAGATTTCCTCACAGCAATTGGGCTCCATTGTGCTAGACATATGAATAGGCAAGGCTGAGCTTTGACTTCAGTGCGAGGAGAATAAAGTCCTGGATGAACTGGGACAAGATGAACCTGGTCCAAGACCAAGTGCCAACTTCCTTAAAAGAGTTAGTCTTAGGAACTAGATTTTGCTCCCATATGAATTAAAAGGGGCCACAGATCCAGAGCTAGGTAGGCCAAAGTGACCAGAGAGCCTGTGACGTTTGACAATTTAGTTCCAGGGGGAAGGAAATGAATCTAAAGTAAAAGTTTGGTTACTAAGTGAGAAGCAAAACTAGCAGAGGCCAAAGGTGTGGAGTGGGGAGGGATGTTACATGAGAGGGGCATCTGTATGTGGCCAGAGACCAGGATATTAACTACATGAGTGAGGTGTGCCTTCTAAAGAAACATGTGTTCATAAAAACCCTTGTGTTAAAAGCTGTCCTTTATCTCAATGCCAAATCTTTGGAATAGGACACTAAGTCCTGAAGAATAGCCTATCTTCAGACTCACGGGACAATGGTAGATCAAAGCAGTAGAAGGCGTGAAAAATTTTCCTATAGGAGCTAAGTATCCTTACTTAGAAGGTTTAGTCTAAGAAAAATCTCTCAAATGACTGTTAACAGAAGGAACAATTTTTGAACTAACAAGCATTAATTTAGCAACTATAGGGCAGAGTGTACATGAGAAATGCCAGATTCTAGATCTCACTTAAGAAAAAGCATATTGAGTCTCCCCTTTTTTACCTCTTAATTCTTCCAGAACTATTCACTATTTCATCTCTCTGTGTTAACTTTTGTTCAATTGTTTTGTCTGTTATAGATTTTCATAACTGTCAAAGCCTTATTAATCCACACTTAACAGTCCAAAAGTTAAGATAAAAATATATATTAGCTCTTCAGTGCTCAAGAGCTTACATTGCCTTTCTCCTCTCTGTATTAATATTTTCTGTAGCAAAAGCAAGTGCTATCCATTATTTCAAATCAGGGAAATCTTCCAAGTGCCAACTGCCTAAAAGAGTTAGTCTTAGTAACTAGATTTTGCTCCCGTATGAATTAAAAGTGTGTCTGTATATAATGCATTTTTAGTTCATTACTCTTCTCACTATTTGATATTAATTATGTTTAAATACAGGTTGCCCAGGATATTTCTATCTAAGTAATTAGTAGGTGATCATAGCCATATTTACCTGTTATCTCCACAAAGAGTTGAACGCTACCTTTGCTAAAGCTTATTTAAATTTTCAATGGGTTGTTGCTGTGTTCAATCTTGATTTTGAAATGGAATTTTCATGGAAAGCAACTATCTTTCCATTTTAAATAACTGAGCTCAAGTCACCCAGACACTGTATCTTCTGGTGGTCAGAAAAGCACCCTTGGTAATTAGGGAGCATAGCATGAGGTGTATCATCTTTTCTGTGGAATTTATGCAGTACCTTTACAAAGTGGCTTTCTCTGGGCTATCGAGAAGCAGCATAATGTGCTAGGGCAAACAGAGAGCCATGAATTGGCTCTACTAACAAGCAAATTATTCTTATAAGGACCTCAGGGTTCATCTCTATAACATGACATTTGACACGGGAGCTCAGAATAATGGTGTACTGACACCTCCATGCTTTGTTTTCCATCCTTAATTGGGTTCCTGGGACTGAACCAGCGGCTGGAACACCATGAAGTGGCAGAGTCAGTAACAGGGAGGACACAGCCCATCACACTAAGCACTGAACATGCAGTGTCTACCACAGGGAACTGCGCTTTGCCTCAGTTCTTGGTAGGGAAGTCTCACCATGAGATGACACCACCGACATAAAGGTGTGCGCAGAGCTGCGCCCCCTTTACATTTCTGATGTGTATAAATGTAACCCTTCAACATATACTCACCAGATGCCTGGTACATGGTAGACCCTACAGGAGTTAGTACACTGAGGAAAAATCCTGTTCTTATGAGAAATACTATCTAAGCATTAAAGAGAAGCACAAAGGACAAAAAAGGTGAGCTGAGTTTGAAAACATGAGTAAGAAGAAGAATCAGCTCAGTGGAGAGAATGCTGAACACTTGAGGAGAGATCAGAGAGGCAGACAAGAATAAGCATGTGCAGAAGAGCTGGGAAGTAGTGAGGTTTTTATTGTTGCTGGAGAGGAGAATCCATGTGGGCAAGTGGTGTGGGAGCCAGCTCATGAGGGCCTTCCAGAACTGGCTATGGAGTTTGCACTTTATCCTAAAAGGCAATGGCTATTAGATAATCACAAGGAAGAACCACGTCTTGTGACAAGATGTCTCTGAGAGGTTTACCTGCCCAGTTCTACTCTTGCTTCTGGTGTTTCCCAAAGAGGGACGCAATACATCCCATCTCACACATCTACTGCCATGTGGCTTTGCCAATCCTCATCAAGAAGGAGCATCGATTTCTCCACTCCTTCGAGGAGTGGGTGCTTTAGCCAACAGAATATGGCAGAAGTGACCCTATATCAATTCCAAGCACAGATTTTAACTTTCTTGGCTACTTTTTTCCCTAAGAAGTGTGACTACCTCAAGACTACTATGCCGTAAGAATCTCAAGCCATGAGGAAAAGCCAAAGGGCACAGAGGCATTAAGCACGTGAATGAGAAGCGATCTTGGAAGTTGCTTCTCCAGGCCCAGACCATCAAGAGACACCACAATGATCACAGACGAATCACCCCGCTGAACCCTTTCCAACTATAAAATCATGAGCAAAAGAAAATGGTTGTTTTGAACCACTAAGTATTGGGACACCTTTTTTCAATAGCAATAGACAAAGTGGAACCCATTCATTCACTGATCATTCTGTGCATTGCGGTAATTGCAGGATGAGAATTAGAAAACTAGACTCCTGGTGTTTCACCCACTCATATATCTGTCCCCAACCTCTCAACCCTCCTCATCTTCATTTTTGAAATGAACATTTCAATTGATCACCTGTTAGCCTTCTTTCTACTCTACAATTCCCTTAAATATGACTTTTTATTATATAACGTACCTTCCCACCCTTCCTCTTACCCTTCCATCTCCTTCTCTCCATATGCATTAGGGGTCCTGTGACAAACTGTCCTTAAAAGCATGAGAAATATTTGGGGGGTGGGGGTAATGGAAATGATCTAAAATTGGAATGTGGTGATGGTTGCACAAGCCAATATATTTACTAAAAAGTATTGAATTATGCTCAAAAAGTGGATGATTTTTACGGTATGTAAGCTATACCTCAATAAAACTATATTTTAAGCCCTCAAAAAATATCCTTAAAATAGCAAAATAAGTGGAATCTTTTCATCAATTACTTGCTTGGTTGGTGTGTGCTATCTTTCAGAACTACTTTATACTGGAAATGTGTTTAACTTTTTAATTAAATATAACCGCTAGTGCAACTCAACAGAAAGGGGACCCCTAAGAAGGCCATTTATCTGAATTCAGTCTGATCAGCTTTCAATTCCTAGAATGGTGCACATCAGATAGAGTTTGGACTCTGGGGTCAGAGTAGAACATAGGTTCTTTCCACCTCTTTGCTGTATGACTTTGGACAAGAACCTTTATTTTCCTCATTTAAATTGAGATAATGTAACTATCTCAAAGGTTGTGGTGAGGATTAAATGATAATACACACACACTACATACACACATACACTACGTGTACAACATATGCATACACACACCACACACATGCACATACATGCATGCACTACACACACATTCACACACACAGACATACATAGACACTACATACTCATACACACACATATACAAACTGCATACACATACACGTAAACACACATACACAGACTACATACACACATACATGCGCCACACACAGACACACCACACACACTACATACACATATACACACACAGATTACATGCAATGGGCACATAACCAGTGCTCCTTCAGCTATAATTATTGTTCCAGAGATGAAAGAGGTCTAATTGAGAACTTCTCTGAGAGAGAGAAATCCCTGAGCCATCTGCTTCTAGATGCTTCTAGAAGCAGTCTGATGTAAGAATGATCACCAAGGTGTCTGAACAAGGCTGCCCTGCCCAGGTCTCAGTTACACCACAAACCATGTCCCCTTTCCTGACATCCTGCCTAGGTTAGCATGTCACTTTGCTTGAGCACCAAGAAATCCTCTCCCCAAACAAGAAATGTCTTAAGTGAGATTTGGCAACTCATTAAGGGGAGAAAGGGGGGAAGGAAGAGCTATGATATCTTCTCATATTTATTCTTTACTTTGAGCAATACTTTAATAAAAAAAAAACAAATGCCTTCCCACCAGCTCCAGGAATTCCTCACTGACCCAAGTTTTCTCACTAATAAGAGTTTTATAGGAATAATAAGCTTTTCCTCACTGAAGAGATATCCTCCCTTTAGTTAAACTTTAGGCCATTTATTCACATTGTGATTAAGAATCCACCGTGTGGTGGGCCAGGCAGAGTGCTTGACAGGACACTGTCAGGAGGTGCATTCGCCCCCGCCCTGAACACCTGACCACTGGGGGAGGAAGACGGGCTTGCCACAGGGACTGCAGGGGACACCCTGACAATCACATCTTTGCAACGATGCTATGAAAATGCACAGCAGAGACACACTTCATAATCAGAAGCCACAGAAAGCAGAGAGGAGGCAGTAGCATATGCTCTGGGGTTTTAGAGCATCAGCAGAAGTCATTAGGTGGAAAGAAGGTACCAGACAGATGACCAAATACCTGTCATTCTCTAGCTTTAGGTTTGCTTTAATTTCCTCTTATCCTTCACTCGCTTTTCCTAACGGTTTTGAGTTCTCCTCCCACACCAAGATTTGCAAGCCAACGGCAGTCCAATAGTGACTTGCTTAGCCATTAATGTGAATAATCCAGTATAACATCGGATTTCCACCTTCAGGCAGCCCACAACCTCCTGAGTGATTGGACCGATGCCTGGCAAGCAGGGGCATGGGGAGACATGTTGTACAAATACAGCATGTAATTAAGCTCAGAAGCTGTGTGGAAGAGACTCTGGGAGTTATAGAGGGAATGTGATAGACATACATCAACACAAGCTAAAGCAATCTAGAACAGCTTCCTGGAAGAGACAGGCTGGCCTGCGAATGCAGGGGGGATTCAGAAATGGGGAAGTTGGAGCTAACACGTTCCAGAAGGAACAACTCAAGCAAGGCTCCAAGGAGGGAGAATGAGCAAGAGATGTTCCTGTGATGCCGCTGAAGGGCGGGGGGGGGGGGGGGGGGGGGGGGGGGGGGGCCTGGAGGACTCAGTCCATTAGGCGTTTGATTCTTGATTTCGGCTCAGGTCTTGGTCTTGCAGTTTGGAGATCGAGTCCTGCATTTGGCTCTGTGCTGACCGTGCAGAGCCTGCTTGGGATTTCCTCTCTGAATTTTTGCCTCTCCTTCTCTCTCTCAAAAATAAATAAATAAAACTTAAAATAAATAAATAAATAAATAAGTAAGTAAGTAAGTAAAGGGGCTGGGAGTGTAAGAGGCTGGAGAAGCTATCTGAAGAGTGAAAAGTGCAGTCGGTGAGATTTGGCTACATAACATCAGTGATATGACTAGTTTTCTCCCTGTTGGCCCTGTTGTAAATGACTACCTGTTTGTACACCTGTTTTCTGACCAACCTCGCTGTGAGCTCTCTGCAGGCAGGGCTGGACCTACTGATGTCTGAGTCTTTGTCACTTGGCAGCACAGTGGCATGTTGGCAGAACTCAAGAAATATTGGGTTAAGAACTGAGGTTTGGTTTTGCTTTGTCTCTTTACGTGAGTGACTTGATTGGACAGTACGAAAGGATCCCTAAAGTCACTTTAATTTCTAATTCCAGTCTGGTGGTTCTCAACCAAGGATGATTTTGCCCCACCCACTTCCCAGGGGTCATCAGACAATATCTGGAGACATTTTTGCTTGTTATTATGGGTGCTACTGGCGTCTAGGGGACAGGGATCAGAGACGCTGCTCAACATCCTACAACCTGCAAGTGAGCCTCCACAACAAAATATTTGTCAGCCCAAAATGTTTATAGTGCCAAGCTCATGAAACCCTATTCTAGTCTATCACACTAAAGACTAAAATAGATATTGGGGTGCCTGGATGGCTCAGTCAGTTAAACATTCAACTCTCGATCTTGGCTCAGGTCATGATCTGATCTCACAGTTCATGGGTTCAAGCCTGGCATCAGCCTCTTTTCTGACAGTGCAGGGCTTGCTTGGGATTCTCTGTCTCCCTCTCTCTCTGCCCTGTGCTCTCTCCCTTAAAATAAATAAACTTAAAAAAAAGAGACTAAAATAGATACTGCATTTGGATTGCTGGTGTTTTAGTTGCATTGTCTTCTGAATAGAAAGCATGTGAAAAGAAACGAGGCGGAAAGAGGCAGATTCTTTCCAAGATAATTGCACTTAGTTTCCTGGGAAACTTAACAGCAGAGACATCCAAGGTATACCACAGGTCATCTCATCAGCCAGCAAACTCCATTACATGGTCACTGCCTCTAGAAAATGTGTGAGAAAAGGTGCAGAGGATGATGTCAGATGGTGACTAAGGTGCTGATGTGTCCAAGGTGCCTTAGTTAAAAACAAGTTCAAAGTCTTTGTGATTCTGCATGCAATAAGCTACATGTATATATTAGCACTATATGGTACTTTCAAAGCGAATGAGAGATGGTACAATAAAGCACTGATGAAGAAGGGCAAGGCATGCTGCTTAAGGAAAGATTTCTTTATTATGTAGGAGAGACAGATAGGGAAGGAAGGAAGGAAGGAAGGAAGGAAGGAAGGAAGGAAGGAAGGAAGGAAGGAAGGAAGGAGGGAGGGAGGGAGGGAGGGAGGGAGGGAGGGAGGGAGGGAGGGAGGGAGGGAAGGGAGGGAGGGAGGGAGGGAGGGAGGGAGGGAGAGAGGTTGGATGAGTAGCTGATGGATGGACAGAGAAGCAGACTGAACTACCCTCACCCAAGGCCATTGCCAAGGTCACTATAACATCCATAATGCTGGAGAGCCATCTCACATTGTGTCTCCACACACTATAACCACCCAGTGAGTGGAAACATTGCCTTTCCTGGTTTTGATTACAAAGTGGAAGAAAGCTATCCAGAAACATGAGGATGATGCTAATCTTCTAGATCAGGCCACCTTTAGGCCTCGGATAGAGGTAACTGTCCAACAGACTAAACTACTGTGTTGCAGAGGGGAAAACTCTAGTTCTGAGAGGAATGGTCAGCACAGAAGAAAAACGTCACCGCTGAGGACCAAATTCAGCCTCCACCAGGTCTGAACATACACAGTTTAGAACTTGTCCTCATAAAAAAAACTTTGGGAAGGAGGTAGACAGCTCTTTAGAGGCCCTGCATTTTAAGGATAAGCAAAGAGTGGTCCAAGCAGAGAAGGCTCCATGGCAAGGCTGCCAAGCTGGCTGATGGGACAACGACATGGGCACCAGAATTGGTTCAGGGCTCCCGGTACTCAGCTACCGGGGCTCTGGATTCACCCTGACACCTCCACCTTTCCAACTGGGCCGTCTTCTCACTCCTAGGGGCTCAGTACCGGTCACTGTTCATCCTGTCCTGTCGCTGAAGGACAGTTAGCCCGTTCCTGACAACAATGACAGAAGCCTCCTCCCTCATGAGACCCCAGCCAGGGCTCCGGCAGCAGGTGAGGTGTGTTCCAGCACTGACCATACTTCTTACCAAAGCTCCATCTGGAAAACATTCCTCAATAAGGAATGTCACAGAAATTATGCTCGTGACAGCTGAAGTGGCTTTTAAGCAACTTTACTGATGAACAAGATTGATCTGATAGAAGATGCGAACGCAAATTTTCTAGAGATTTCCCTCCCCGGAAAGCGATTTAGAGTGAAAAAAAAAAATAAGCTAAGTGGTTTGAAGATAAGAGGGCTTGAGGGAAGCACTATCGATATTTTTGGAAATCATATTATCATATTGTTGCCTTCTAGGAGGTTGTGTCCCTAGTGAAGGATAATTTATTCTTTGACAAACTTCTTGGACAAGTTTTGCAACTGAAAGTAAGAGCGCACAACCAGAGACGAGCTCGCTTTGCAAATAGCAAACTAAAGGCCAGTTGTACCCCCAAATAATTAATAATTATTAAATAGCCACAGCAACATTAAAAGAGCCCCCCCCCCCAACACACACACACCCGCACACACTAAAAGGAATAAAACCTCTATCTGGGGCACAGAACAGGAGAGGGTGGGCAGGCATAGGGTTGTTGTGATGGCGACAGGACTTGGAAGGTCATGTCTGAACACTGGACAGGGCAGAGTAAGGGGACCTGCTGGTGGCAGAACTGTTCCCAGGAAAGGACAAGCCCCACGTGGAGAAAAGGAGCACGGGAGGTCAGATGTGGCACTCGCAGAAGCCCCAGCAGCCGGGGACAGGAAAGGACGGGAAGAAGGAGCTGCGAAGCAAGAGATTCAGAGTGAGCGCAGCACAGATGCTCACTACCAAGGTGGCCCTAGTGGTGGTGGTGATGTCTGGCATTAAAAAGCTCTCGCTGACATTAAAAGGCAGGACAATGGGCCACACAAAACAAGGCCAGTGTATTTCCAGGTAGCTGAGGCACGTGAGGAAAGCGTGCTCTGGGCTGTGCCTTCCGGCAGCCGCAGAAGTGGGGCTCTGTGCAAACAGCTTGCTGGACACAGCCTCTGTGTACTGTGTGTGAGTGTGTGTACATCTGCGCATTCATGGCCGTGTACCTGTGTCCTCAGACTGCTCTTGATGACGGTCAATGTCAGAAGGCTCAATGTGGCTGGACCTCAGTAAGAGTCCTAACTGCTGGGGCACCTGAATGGCTCAGTCCGTTGAGTGTCTTCTGACTTCAGCTCAAGTCATAATGATCTCATGGTTCATGGGTTCAAACCCCACATCGGGCGCTCACTGTTCTCAGTGAGACGCTCACTGTTCTCAGTGAGAATCCTGCTTCAGATCTTCTGTCCCCACTCTTTGCCCCTCCCTGCTTGTGCTCTCTCAAAAATAAACAGTTTTTTAAAAGAGTCCTAAAACTGTCATTTTCTGCATAACCTGCGAAATTTGCTTGCTGTTTCACAGCCTCAGTTTCCTCATTTGCAAAACAAGGATAGTAATACCAACCTATATGAATGCTGTAAGCAGCACAAGAGATAATTTTTATAAAACACTTAGCAGTATCCTTGGAACAAAAGCACTCAATGAACGACATCTAGCTATTAACTGTTAAGAGGACAGATTTCCCAGAAACTCACCAGCTGAGCACTGAGAGAAAGCAAGCCCAGAGATGGTTTATCAAATGGGCAAATATAGCAACTACCACTCTTTTTCCAGGATCGTTAGTGTAACTTATCAGTGAAGTTCCATTTGGGGAGTATATTTTCTTTCTGGTTCTCTAGAAAAAGTGAGCAAATTATATTCATACATTTTGTTACTAATTTAGAAAATTTTAGAATATATGTCATTTTAAAGGCCCCCTTTAAAAGACAAAAATGATCATGGAAAATGGTAATTTTTGGTTGGGACACTGAGACCAAGATCCCACAGTTCAGTTTCAGTATGCGTAAGACCGTTCTGCACAAGCGAATCATTCAGACGTGTGACTGGACTCAAAGGGAACCAGATGTAATGAAGAAAACCATCCACCCCATCTACTTTTGCATTTGTCCACCACTGACATACGAGCTAGTCATCGTAGGTAGAGAGGTGCATCTTTATATATGAAGTGCACAACCATAATACAATTTCATAGAACCACATAATATAAAATGGGTATTTATTTGGACTAGAGAATATTAGAGGTTAAAAAAAAGTATTTAGAAACCATCTGGTCCAAATTCCCATTTTATGCAAACTGAGACCAAAGGTAAAGTGACTTACTTACCCAAGATCACACAGCTAGTTAATGGCCAACATAATAAAAGTTACAAATCTTTTTTGTTATTATTACAGACCTTACTTATTATAATTAATAATAGCAGACTCAGAAAATGGTGTGATTTTATATTTCTAATCTCCAGCCTATGCATAATAGTTACTGCATTCTTTGAAGTCTGGCAAGAAGATACTGCATTCCATACCAAAAGCTGAGGAATTAAACAGTGATAAAACCAGAAAGCATCACTGGCAGGGAATCCATGCTAGGAAATTGCTCATACATGGCCAGCACCTCTAGTAAACTAAAGTCTTGGCAATATGTGATATATTTAAAATAAATTTGTCTTTGGCAGACATATTCTTTTTCCTTAAAATTATGAGTAGCCTGACATAATTTATAGAAAGCTCTTTGTATATTGGATTGGCAATATTCAAGGTATCCCATGCTTTTTTTCCCCCCTTTTGGTGATGGGGAGCTGATATTTCCATTCTAAAAGAGGTAATCTATATCTAACATACAGTTTGCCATTTCTTTTTACTTTTTTAAAATTTTATTTATTTATTTTGAGAGAAACAGAGACAGAGCAAGTGGGGGAGGGGCAGAGAGAGAATCCCAAGCGGACTCTGCACTCCCACTGCAGAGCCCACCACAGGGCTTGAAACCACGAAGCTGTGAGATCATGACCTGAGCTGAAACCAAGAGCTGAACGTTTAATGGACTGAGCCACCAAGGTGTTCCCCGTTTACCATTTCAATGAAACAACTATGTTTAATGTGTACTAAGTCAAAAGTTTGACTAAAATTTGGAACATTTCTACTGTTATTATTGCTCCTTTTTTTAAAATATAGTTTTATTTTATTTTTTTAGTATTTTATCTTTAAGTAATCTCTACATCCAATACAGGGCTTGAACTTACAACCTCGAGATCAAGAGTCACATACTCTACCCACTGAACCAGCCAGACTCTCCAAAAAGATAGAATTTTAGAAAAATGGGAGCACCCGGGTGGCTCATTCAGTTAAGTGTCCGACTCTTGATTTTGGTTCAGGTCATAATCTCATGGTCATGAGATTGAGCCTGTGTCAGCTCCATTCAGTGTGGAGCCTGCTTAGGATTCTCTCCCTCCCTCTCTCTCTGCCTCTCCTCACTTGCCTGTGCATGTCCAACACACTCTCACTCTCCCTCAAAATAAGTAAAAGAAAATAAAATAAAAAGTAAAATCGTTATTTTAGATCATAGTCTACCTTCTCCAACTAAAAAAATATACATATAGATGAGTGAGAATAAAAAAGGGCATAATTACGGAATGAATCTGTTAGAATCTCAACACCACACTGTCTTTGAGAAATTGTCAGCAATACAATCCATTCTCCTAATTCCAATATTTTACAGCAAGGGACTATTTTTTTTTTTTCAAAGGAAGGTCACTATCTTACTTTTTCACAGAGTTACAGAAAACTTGGTTTTAAGAGGAAAACTGAAATTATACGACTAAAGAAAAAAAATGGTATAGAAAGAGTCTGAATGTTTTGTATTTCATTTTTGCACTGATCATGTTTGCGCATTATTTTCCACATGTCCTTTTTTCCCAACTTCCAAGTTGCTTATCACTCGGGAAGCATCCTTGTCCTTGGAGTTTTAATCTCCCCTTTTATCCAGAATCACTGCTTTGCCAACCAGTAGGTGAGGAGGACATACTGGCGTGTGTGCTGGAGCTGACAGTATATAGAATCCTTTCTTTTATAAACGAGAAGAAATGGCTGCCTTAATTGTTAATATGAACATGACATAATGATGTGATTTCTCATATTTTCCCTTAGATTCTATTTCCTTGGATTATTTGGATCTTGTTTTAGGAATAAAAAAAATATAGAACAGCAACAACAACCAAACTCAAATTCCTGTGCTGTGGAATCAAAACTCAGCAACTTAAACTTTTCTAGTTGGGAGTATTCATCGGTAGCATTTAACTGTACACCGTGGCTCACGCTGTTGGGACTCTCAGCCTTTTGCACTGAATAAATTCCTGTCACCGGTGAGGTTCATGAATAGGATTATGAGTCTTGACTTTGCAGTATCACTTTTAATGAAGACTGGGGTGGAACTCTGCAAAGGGCATTTTGCAATAGGAATAACTTAAAATGAAATATTTGGTCAATCTACTTATTAAGAAAAAAATTTGTGAGTCTAATTTAAACCATTATTTTGCAATGAGTGCCCTCTCCTTCCCTAATTCTTCCATTTCTGTCATAACACTTGCACCCAACATGCACTTAGATTCTCTTCCTGTGCATCCCTGAATGGCGTGTTGTGGGTGCCTGGCTCTCTCCTGGGGGGGGGGGGGGGGCGGCTGGCATCCAGAGAAGGG
>NW_024080780.1:2387976-2391149 GCF_003009895.1 Hyaena hyaena
AAAAAAAACAAAAAATAAAAAAATAAAAAAAAAATAAATAAATTCAGAATCACTCTCCTTCCTTCTCTGGTGCTGGCATTTCACATAGAAAATGAGGACTAGACTATGTATTTGCCTAGAACAGCAAATGGTTAACAATTTCATTGCTCTTTAATATTAGAATAGGCACTGGGGAGGCAACCCGATGGCTCAGTCAGTTAAGTCTCTGACTCTTGTTATCGGCACAGGTCATGATCTCACAGTTATGGGACTGAGACCAGAGTCGAATCTGCGCTGAGCAAGGAGCCTACTTGGGATTCATTCTCTCTCTCTCTCTCTCTCTCTCTCTCTTTCTCTCTGCCCCTCCCCCACTAGCTCTCGTTCTCTCTCAAAAATAAACTCATTAAAAAAATAGGTATTAGGTGTCCAAATCTGCACGGTAACTTCTGAAAGCTGTGTATAAGCACAATCAAGTCATTTTTTGCAAAACTTTTTGGAAATGTGCTGGGGTATAATTACCACACAGCACACTGGCTTTCTTATTTTTGCCGTACCTGGGAATGGCTCTCCACTGACCACCAGCACCCCCCAAATAGCCGGTTACAGACCACACCATTAACAGGTGTTTGTATTTAAAACGAAGCTCGCCAGACTAAGCCTTGTTTTTGACAAGACACCTTTCAAGAATGATTCCTTTATAGCCACAGCAGTCAAAAAACGGTCCTTGGACTGTGCGAGTGACCATCTGTGTTTTTAAAGAACATGTTTTGGGGAGAAGACTGTGTATTAGGTGCTTTATTTAGAACAGGGACTAAAAAACACACAAGGATCCATACATACACCCTAACGAGCCCTACAAACCAGTTCTCAGTGCGGTTCTGAAACTCGCAGCATCAGCAGCACCTGGGAACTTGTCAGAAACTCACATTCTCAGCCTCCAAGTCACACTGTGGGTGGAGACCCAGGATCCCGTGGTTTCATAAACCCTCCTGGGGGAGGGCCGGGGGGAGTCTGACGTTCAGAGGGCTGTTGCGTTCTGAGAGCCCCTGCCCTACAGGCAGCAGGAAACATGGGTGCTGGCACTGATCTGATGACCTCTATCCTCTCGGGCAGGACATTTCCACCCCACAGGGAAAATCAAATGACGGGGCTTCACCACGAATCGATCCCCTCGTCGGGGTTCACAGCACAGATTCCTGATGGCTGGTTGCAAATCCAGATTCCTGGGCCCCTCTCCAGAGAGGCCTATGCCACTGGGCATGGGTAGGGGCTCAGGAATCTCCATGAGCCGATGTATAGCCAGGACTAGAAGCCACTAGAAGGCCCTGGCACTAAATGTCACATCAGAAGTAATTGGGGAAAATGATCCTTTAGATCAGGGTCAGCAAACTTCTTTTGCAAAGGGTTGGAGGGTAAAGAGGCTTTTCCACTTCCCTAGGATGCCGTGGGGGGGGGGGCGTGGAGGGGAAGGAGGTTGAAGGCAATCTTGGACGATCAGGCAATGAATGGGGATGGCTGTGTTCCAACACCTCCTCATTAAATCTGAATTTCATGTCATTTTCATGTGTCATGAAATACTATTCCTTTGATGTTTCCCAACATTAAAAAATGTCAAAACCACTGGGAGCTTGTAGGTTGTACAAAAATAGGCAGCAGGCATCGGCCGGGGTTTGCCTGTGCTGCCTCACTGCACACTGGGGTAATTACATGAGCTCTGAGCTCAGCAACGTGTTGGTACAAACACTTCAGTACAAACTGCTGCCTTCAGGAAAGCTAGCTGGTATTTTTAAGAACTGAAGTGTTTACTTTGCATATAGCAAGATACACGGCTTAAGGAAGCACCCAGAATACACGGGGCATGTCCATTACCTTAGAAAGTTCATGGGTGTCCCTGCCCAGCCGAAATTCCTCAGGAGTAACCGTTCAGTTTGCTTTCCTACCTTTAACAGGGCAATGCCACTGGTTTGAATTAAAAGCTGGAAGCTCACGCTCTCACTGCTGTTTTAAGAAACCGACACTCCTTAAATGGAAGTTACTAGACTAGGTGTCCACCAGGCATAAGCCCACTTTCCTCCCGAATGTGGGGCGGCTGCTTGGGATTCACCCATTCCTTCCTTAGAAAGCCTCCATCCAGCCCCGTGGGGTCTTCCCAGGCATGAGGGTGGGTGCATCGCTCGAAGAATGAGAACAAGCCCCTGCAGGGAAGGGGAGACGGCCATCACCCATCCCCGCCCAGGGCTACCCTGAACGCCAGGGCCTTTGCCCCTCCTTCACCCCCCAGTACCTCCCTCTCTTGAAAGAGAAGCAGGTACCACTTTCCTCAGTAACAAATATAATTCAATTGGGTTGTAAAGACCATCAGTGACGGCCTCTGTGCTTGAACTTGATGAAGGAATTTCAAGGGGTGCCTGGGCGGCTCCGTCGGTTAAACGTCCAACTTCAGCTCAGGTCATGATCTCACAGTTCATGAGTTCGAGCCCTGCGCTGGGCTCAGATGGAGTCCGCTTCGGATTCGGGGTCTCCCTCTCTCTCTGCCCCTCCCCTGCTCACACACACTCTTTCTCTCTCAAAAATAAATAAATCTAAAAAAAAGGGGGGGTTCAGAAGCTGCTTTACCATTGAATTTCTCTATTGACAAATGAGAAAAACCTCCACGGTATCTTCAGCTGGAAGGAAAGGTCCCCAAACACTGGGTTCTGTTCCAGACACAGAAGGAAAAGGGGGTGGGATTGTGGGTGAGGGAGATGGGGAAAATCAGAGAACCCAAACTAAGGGTCATGCCCTCAGGATTGCGGCCCCTCCCCGTGGCCCCACCCCCACAGGGCAGGGGGCAGCCCCGTTGGAAGCAAAGAGCAAATTACACAGTGAGAGAGGAGCGAAGAGAACAGCTTTCCAGTTTACCTCGGATCAATATACCCGCGGAGTCAGCGGTTCCCTAATTTCAGGACCAAGAGAATCAGGTGGGAACCCTGTTAAAACACAGACCCCAGGGAGCACCTGGGTGGCTCAGTGGGTTGAGCGGCTGACTTTGGCTCAGGTCATGATCTTGCGGTTCATGGGTTCGAGCCCCGTGTCAGGCTCTGTGCTGACAGCTCAGAGCCTGGAGCCTGTTTCAGATTCTGTGTCTCCCTCTCTCTGACCCTCCCCTGCTCACACTGTCTCTCTCTCTCTCAGAAATAAATAAAAAACATAAA
>NW_024080780.1:2391541-2479190 GCF_003009895.1 Hyaena hyaena
GAGAGAGAGAGAGAGAGAGAGAGAGAGAGAGAGAGAGAGAGAGAGAGAGAGAATCCTAAGCAGGCTCCACACTCACCATGGAGCCAGACATGGGGCTTGATCCCACAACCTGGGGATCATGAGCTGAGCCAAAATCAACAGTTGGACGCTCAACCAACTGAGCCACCCAGATCCTCCATGAGTTTGGGACACTTAAACCCCAAAGTCCCACTCAAATGGAACGTCCAATGTGAGAGGGTGGAAGGAAGAAAGAGAGGTGAAAAGGTCAAGAGCAGGTACTCCCTGAAGGGAGAGGAAGACAGATGGACAGACAGAAGGAGCTGTAGACAAAGAGAATGTGGGCAGAAGAGACCTTCCACAGAACCACCAACGATGGCTGGAAAGAAGCCTCGTGGGGAAACACCAAGACCTAGCAACGATGGTTACAAGGGCATTTTCTAAGCCCCACACGCAGAAGTCAGGCTTTGTCCACAATTTTCAACATAATGTTTTGAGATGATGCTCATTCAGTCTATGAAATAGTTCTGTACCCGGCTGTACATTAAACACAGCACCCGAGAAGTTTTTTAAAAAATGTACTACAGGGGCGCCTGGGTGGCTTAGTCAGTTAAGCGTCCGACTTTCGCTTAGGTCATGATCTCGCAGTTCGTGGGTTCGAGCCCCGCATCGGGCTCTGTGCTGACTGCCAGCTCAGAGCCTGGAGCCAGTTTCAGAGTCTGTATCTCCCTCTCTCTCTGACCCTCCCCTGCTCACGCTGTCTCTCTCTCTCTCCTAGAAATAAAATAAAAAATATTTTAAAAAAAAGTGTACTACAGCCTGAGTCCCCACTGACATTCCGATGTCATCGTTTGGGGGGCAGCGTCAAGGCTTACGATGCAGGCTTCCCAGCGAATCAAAATACGCAGCCAGGGTTGAGGACTCTCATCAGAAGCAGCAGCACAGCACAGAAGCAAGATTGTGAACACAGGACAATGAAACATCAAAATAAAAAATGTGGTTTTTTTTCCAGACCTTTCTATTTCCCTAGAGCAATAAAACAAAAGCCACCACAAAGGAGGAGGAGTGGGGGAGGGGGCATCTTGAAGAGTGACTTCAAGAGAAGGCTCGGAAGTCATGATGAGAAGACATCGAGTGCACTCCGTCCCTGGGGCCCAGAGAAGCACCCCCAGCGCAGCGGCCAGGACCTGGGAACACACCCCCCTCACTTCAGTTTGCTCCTCAAGAAGTCATGGGAGGATGGTCGACCCTGGAGCCAAGCCCCGGCCCCGCCACTTGTCACTGGCCACATGTGGACTTCCGGACGGTCATCCCACCTACGCTCAGTTTCCGCAGCACGACCGTACAGCGAAGGGCGCCTTCCCCACGGAGGAGCCGGGAGCACCACACGGCACAAACGGCTAGAAGGCACCAGTGTGCTGCCTGGTAGAGGTCACCAGGCACTCCCCACCCCCTTAACCCATCCTACATGCCACCGGATGAGGAGGAAGTGGCTTAGGAAGGAGTGGCCTCCAGGGCGGTTGGGTGGCTCAGGTGGTTAAGCATCTGACTCATAATTTTGGCTCAGGTCTTGATGTCCTACTTCGTGAGATCGAGCCCCATGTTGGGCTCTGCACTGACAGAGCGGAGCCTGCTTTGGATTCTCCCTCCCTCTCGCCCTGCCCCTCCCCCACTCACACTCATGCTCTCTCTCAAAGTAAACATTTTTTTAAAAAAGGAAAAAAAAGAAACGTAGTGCCTCCTTTTTCCCACCGCTCGCCAGGGAGGTGATCACAGGAAGCATGTGATCCCTGAACTGCACCACAGCCGCAGCCTGGGATGGAACTCTGAAATCGTGTTTAAAACTGGAATAAGGCAACACAGGGCCTCTGCTCCACCCCAGTGCACTGTGGGTCCCTGGTCTCTGTACACAGACTAGAGGCTCAACTCCCTGTGTGCAGCACTGAGTCTCTGGGGAAACTGGTCGCACGGTACAGGCCTGTAAATGAATTTGGGGAATGGAATGCAAAGTTGTCAGTCACACAGAGAGAACCACCTGGATTTGTTTTAACAAACTGCCTCTGCTTTTTCTACTGAAATTGCAGCCAGCACTACACGGCCGTGTCTAATTCCTGCAGATAAACTGTAAACTGTCCTGTTTCCAAAGATCGTCACATGCATTTTTCACAAAATACTTATAATAAACGAATAGTGTTTAAATCTCCAAAATAAAAAAAAATCTAGTTAAAAAATGTTTTTTTTAACATGTATTCATTTTTTTGAGAGACAGAGAGCAAGCAGGGGAGGGGCAGAGAGAGCGAGAGCGAGACAGAATCTGAAGGAGGCTCCAGCTTCTGGGCTGTCAGCACAGAGTCCGATGTGGAGCTCAAATTCATGAACCATGAGATCATGACCTGAGCCAAAGTCGGCCACCTAACCAAAGGCACCGCCCTCAAAAAATCCAGTTTTGATGGAATATTTTCTATTCGCCTCTCCCAGTCATAAACTGCAACCTGGTCTGGGCTGAGCACACGGGATTAGTTAGCTATGCTCAGTTCATTGGTACCAGGAATGCAACAGAGCATCCTGCGTACCTTCAAGTATGAGCGATTCGATTTGCTAAGCTTGACCACAAGACGGAAAGCAACAATATGGCTGATGGCACAAAATGTGCACCCTTCTCTGTGTGCCTGCACATCAGCGCTGCTGGATGTGCGATGGGCTCACAGAGGCACAAGTAGAATGTGCCGCCCAGAAGCCCAGCCTGGAATCCCAAAGTCAACTGAAGATGAGAGGGGACAGGCAGGTCAGAGGCAGGCTCGGGTACAAATAGACCAAGCCTGAAGGTTGGGAAGAAGAAGCTCATTCCAGAGGAACAGAGAGACCACAGTCAAGAGAGATCCACAAAGGAGAAAAGGAAAAAGGCACCAATTTGGCCCACCGGGGGAGGACAGGAAGCCAAAGGAGGTCATGACCTATGACAATACACATTCTCTGGCGGGGGGGGGGGGGGGGGGGGTAGGAGAGTGTGCACTCTTCAGCTAGGGCCTCACTGGGGCCAATAAATACCGTCAACAGCATCTAATTCCCTAGCCACCTGTCTACCTATCCAGTGATGGGGCCAGGCAGGGTGGGGCCCAGCTGTCCCCTCCAGAGGGGACAGGGAAAACACCACGGTCTCAAAGAGTCAGAAATACCCTGGACTCTAAATGACTCTAAATCCACTGAAACTAGATTCACATAAAGGTGCCAGGAGGCCAGGGCCCCAGAGACAGGGTTCTCTTAGGTGTTACTAAGGCATCTGTCAGTGGTCCTGGGAATATGGCGGGTAACAACATGGAAATGGGGTGCACTCTTAGCAAGCTAAGGCTGGCCGCCCTTGACACGGCCCACATTCCTCAGCAAGCCAACACATCCTGTAGTGTGGATTACTGCACATCGTTTCCCATGTCAACGTAGATGTTGTTCAGTGTAGACGTGGAAATATAACAGGATAACAATCTCAGGCTTCAAAATGCTAAAACTTAAAACAGTGAGTAAAATTTACAATACACAGAGCTGTGCAGATTTACAAACATGCGCATGTTTTCTTTCTGGAGCTAGGTTCACTAATAAACAAGTGGATTTTTTTTTTCCCTGTAGTCCCAGAGTGAAAATGAATGGAAACATTGGACTTTCCATCTTTGAGCCACAAGATGCCAAACCCAATTCTTGGAAGAGTTCTAGAGAGGAAGACTCACGTGGCTTTCAGAGCATGAAAACACTTTTCTCACTGAAGACCAAGTACTTTGGGCAAAGTGCATTGTACTTGGTCTTCAAAGCAGGGCTGAAAGTCCCAGTGGTGTTCAGTCCCTGGAGTACAGACTTCTAAGAAACTCCGCAGACTGGTGGTTAATATCCAGCCTAGAGACGGGTATTTCCAGGATGAAATAGCACAATGTGGGAAAGGCACGGAGAATTTAAGAGGCTCCCAGCTCAGTGTAGTCTTTTCAATACAGCTGCACTGTTTTGATTAAAATGACTTCCAAGAATAACAGATGGACCCATACGAAAGTTTCAAAAGAAACCAACCCATCTGATTTTTAAAAATTATCTGCCACTTGTCACCAGCGTGTCCCTCTTTCCCCTTATTTTTTTCTTAAAGTTTACTTATTTATTTTGAAAGAGAGAGGGAGGGAGGGGTACAAAGAGAAGGAGGGAGAGAGGGGGAGAGGGAGAGAGAGAGAGAGAGAGGGAGAGAGAGAGAGAGTCCCAAGCAGGCTCCATGTTGTCAGCGCAGAGCTCAAGGCAGGGCTCGAACTCACGAACTATGAGATCATGACCTGAGATGAAATCAAAAGTCGGTCACTTAACCAGCTGAGCCACCCAGGTGCCACCCCCTTCATGTTTAGCTGGCTATGCAGATACCTCCCTTTTGAAAAGGGTAGGGTTGGGACAGCACCATCCATCCTCACCGCCATATCACGTGGCTAGTGCCAATATTCAGCAGTGGTCAACATCTTATTCTCTCCCCCAGGAACCTGGAAGGTGGGTCTACAGCAAGTTTTCCTTGACGTGGTCTAGTCCTTGAGAAAGATACAAACCAGAATTTCTAAGGTGCTCTTATTTTCTAAAAGTGGCACCAAAAAAGGTACCCAAGAAGTTACCCATAATTTAAAAATAAATTACCCACGGAGTTAGTGCTTAATGGGTATAGAGTTTCTGTTTTGGGGTGATGAGAAAGTTTTGGAAATACTGGCGACACTTTCACATGTAATTAATTCCACCAAATTATAAATAGTGAAAATGGTCAACTTTATGTTATGTATATTCACAATAAACATACACCCTCAACAGTAGAGAAAAATCCAAACTCCAGTTCAAAAAAAAAATGTATACCCACTTATTTTTCTTTTAACTCTAATCTGAATATTCACAGCAGAATCCGGTCACAGCAAATCATTTACACACCTGGAGAAAATGGAAACCCCAAAAGGAATACAAATCCCACGGCTTGTCACAGCTGTTAACAAGCGCACAAGAGCAACAGAATTAAAGATGGCAGGCAGACTCCACCAGCCAGGGCTGTATACTGTTGCAGGGAGATGCTGTGCCACTTGACGAGACTGTGGAAACACTCCTGTTTCGTTAAACTTCACTGGGTGCCACCAGGAAAACTCCACCTTTTATTCCATCTTGAACTCATAAGCATATCAATAAGCTTAGGCACAAAATTAAACCAGAGGGTCATGAACAAGCTCTTGGGCTGAGCCACAGAGAACCCTCCATATTCCATCCCCTTGGCCAAGAGAAATGGCAATTTCGTATGGTTCAAACGGACCCAAATGTTAGTCTGGAAGCAGACATTACAACACAAGGGACGCTTGAGTCTTGAGAGGCTACAAGGGGCTAAAACGTACGTAATCTAGGCTTCTTTCCTTCTGAAAACAAAAGGAGTAACATTTCCCCCCCAGATATGTGCACTGATGAGAATGTTTCTCTTCACATAAAAGGAAAGAAAAAGGTTGAGACGGTGACAGAAGAGCAATATAAGAGCAAGGGGGTTCTGTCCAGCCAGGGGACTGGAAAGTACCTGTCCTGTTGTGTCCCAGCTTGGCTCCGAGGCTCACGGCACCCTGGTGACACTGCTTCCGCATCATCAATGCTGCCTGCGCCCCCAATTCCTTCCCCTCCATCTTCCTAACTTTAAGTGTCTCCCCACTGGTCTGCCCCTTCCCCTACCACTCACTCGAAGGGAAGGGTCCCGGGGCGGGAGTGGGGGTGCTGGGCCACCCCACCTGGAGAGCTGCACCAACTACCACGCACACAAGGAGCTGGCTGACAGTGAGGCCCTTCTCCGCAGGCAGCTGCCTCGACCCCAGCTGGCTTTGCGTGTGAAGCTTTGTGGAATGCTGAAATCCAGGGCATTCCCGACCCGAGCTGGGGGGGGGGGGGGGGGTGCAGCTGGGCCACTGGCTTCCTTTCAGATGAGATTTTTAACTCAGTTAAAATATCTAGCATCCACCACTTCCCATCAGCAGCCAGAGCCAACCTGCTGCCCCTGGAAATGAACTCACAGAGTTTGCGCAGTCCACCCTGACAGCGTGCGGGGCCAGGGTCCCATGTGCTGTGAAACAGGTGTGTGGGCCGCCCCACTGTCCACTCTCCAGCACCCAGCAGGCTGGGGGGAGAGCTCCCCAGGGCCCCGGAGAGGATGCACAGGGTGCACGCGGGGGAAGGGGGTGCTGCACGAGGGGGGGAGGGGGAGGTGCCACACGCGGGTGGGGTGCCACACGCGGGGGGAGGGTGTGCTGCACACGACCTCCAAGGAGCACGCGAAGACACCCGTGAGGGCGAAGTGAGGGGAAAACAGCAAAGAAAAGCGGCTGGACAGGGTAGAAAGAGTGTGGAAATGACTAAAAACGTAACAAAAAAATATCTCTACACTGATCCTTTATCAGGTTTCACAAAACTGGGCCCAAAGTATTCACTCCAACCTGTCAAAACCAGAAGGTCAAACCAAAAGGATTAGAGACGGCTTTACATGGGAGGTGTGATTATAAATATTTAGTAGCGTGTTTCCTGCAGGGCCAAGAAAGTCTGACTTCCTGCAGGATCCAGGACCAACGTGAGAGCACCAGGCAATCTAAGGGCCTTTTTGTGAATGAATAAAATGAGAAGAATAACTTTTAAACCCAAATCTAATCATACTTGCTGCAAGCAAATAAAAAGAGAAGGGCGAGGAGGAGGCCATTTATCTGTAGACTGGGGCGATTAAATACCGAGCTGAAAATATTTCTGAAGACCCCATAAAGAGACAATGCAAACAAAAACCCAACAGAATCATGGCAAAGAGTAATTGTCTTGATTAAGTTTACTGGGGTAAGTTAAATAACTACCCTTAAAGCACAATTAGGTAAATTGATATCACTGTAATCTTTTTCAGAGCAATCAAATTAGGCGCTGTTCAGAAACGATAGCAGAGCTGGCTCTCAAAGTGAAAAATCTAATTTAGAACTTATTACTCAATTTACAATGCTCCGAAAGGGTGCTACGGAGATCGCCCGTGCACCTCGTGGATGTTCCAGAAACGCTCAAGGGTGTTCAAGGCTGTCTTCCATCTTATGCTTTCCTAACAGTTGATCTTTTAGCCACACTTGTACCCTGCAAAGCTGTGATGTTCTGAAAGTCTGTCCACAGTTTAACATCCAAGAAGTACACAGGTGTACCTCAGAGATCCCGCCAGGTAGATTCCAGACCACCATGGTACATTGACCATCACAAAAAAAAAAAAAAAAGGGGGGGGATTCAAATGAGTTTTTTGGTTTCCAAAAATTTGGTTTCCAATGCATACAAAAGTTAAGTTCACATCACTCTGTACTACACTTGATCTTAGCCAAAAAGCCAAGAAGCGACTGCACTATACTACCATCTATTAAGGCAACAAGCCTAAAAGACAATATACACACCTTAATTTAAAAATGCGTGCTAAAAAATGCTAACCATCATCTGAGCTTTCAGAGAGTCATAATCACTGATCCCATAACGAACAGGATAATGAAAACGTTTGAAATATTGCAAGAATCACCAAAATGTGACCAAGACACAAAGTGAACAAACAGTGTTGGAAAAATGTCACCAACAGACTTGCTGAAGCTGGGTTGTCACAAATCTTCAATCTGAAAAGAAATAAAACAAAAAAAAAAAAACAGAAAAACACTAAAACAAAAACAGAAACCCACCGCATTATCTGCAAAGCTCAATAAAGCAAAGTGCAATAAAACAGTGTATGCTTATAAGTAACTCTGAGGGCAAGCCCTGGCCTGCCCACATGCTGTGTCCACCACAGGCCACAACTATGCCTATTTTTCAACAAAGTGTGTTAGCAGGTCTC
This sequence comes from Hyaena hyaena, assembly GCF_003009895.1. Taxonomy (NCBI): domain Eukaryota; kingdom Metazoa; phylum Chordata; class Mammalia; order Carnivora; family Hyaenidae; genus Hyaena; species Hyaena hyaena. The sequence continues at coordinate 2,399,391 of NW_024080780.1, forward strand.
TTGCGTAGTTCTTTTTCCATCCACAAATACCTCACAGCGAGTAGAGCATAAGTTACAAATCAAATGGGAACATTCTGGTCCTCTCTATTCCCTGGACCAATCCACAGCAGGTTAATGTTAGTGTGGAAGGGAATTTTAAGTTAACAGTAAACCTATCTCCCTGCCAAAAAAAAAAAGGCCGACTGCATACACAAAATTCTCAGCGACTAAATGAAATCAGAAAACGTGCCCTTTAGTGCTCGCACAAAAAACGACACACTATTATCTCCTACCTACCCTATGTCCCTGAGGGCCCACTTTGGGAGTTTAGTCACACAGGGCTCTGCTGGGCTTTCCCACACCAAACAGGACTTCAAAACTGCTTCGTGATCCACTCGAGAACCATTCTGGGGCAGTTGGCACAACCCGGCCACGCTCATGGTGTAATGATCCTAGGAAGGAAGGGCATAGAGCAAGGGGAACCAGAAGAGCTTTAGAAGCCAAAGGAAAGTTCTCCAGCTCTTTTTTTTTTTTTTTTTTTTTAACGTCCATTTATTTCTGAGAGAGACAGACACAGACTGTGAGTGGAGGAAGGGCAGAGAGAGGGAGATACTGAATCTGAAGGAGGCTCGAGGCTCTGAGCTGTCAGCACAGAGCCCGACACGGGGCTCAAATTTGGGACCGGGAAGGTCGTGACCCACGTCAAAGTTGGATGCTTGACCGACTGAGCCACCCAGGCGCCCCTCTCCAACTTTACTTAAAGCCCTCCGCCTTTTACCTGTGCTTGCTTCACAACCTTAGGACCCGTGGTGCGTGTACGGGGTGGAAACAACTTCTAGCTCTTGCGGCCCCACGACCCCCTGGGTGCTCTCAGGAATGTCCCCTGCGTCCTCACTACTCAAATGCGCTTCCTGAACCAGCAGCACCAGCAGCCGCAGAAATGCAGAGTCTCAGGTCCCGAACCAGACCTGTCGACCCGAATCTGCATCTGAACAAGCGCCCCCCCCCCCCCCAGGTGATTCCCGTGAAGGAGGAGACACACACTCCAAACCCGAGGGCAAACTAATAGTTTCCGAGGCTGTTCTGAGAGTTCACATTTTAGTAACAAAAACTTTACTAGAATTGTTTTTAAAACTGCAGAAAAAACCGGGGCGCCTGGGTGGCTCAGTCGGTTAAGTCTCCGACTTCAGCTCAGGTCATGAGGTCACCATTTGGATAGTGAGTCTGAGCTTCACACTGGGCTCTCTGGTGTCAGTGTAGAGCCTGATTTGGACCCTGTGTCCCTCTCTCTCAAAAATAAACTAACATTTTTAAAAAAAAATAAATAAAAATGCAGAAAAATACCCATTTGACAACTTTTACTAGTCATCATTTGACCTCAAACACTGAGGTTTTTTTATTGTGGTAAAATGTACATGCTAATGTAAGATTTACCACTGTAACCATTTAAGCGTACAGTTCAATGGCATTAAAGCGCACTGGCATGGCTGTATACCTATAACCACCATCTATCAGCCTTCAGAAATGTTCCAAAACATTCCAAAAATGTTCCATCTTCCAAAACTGAAACTCTGTACCCAATAAACAATAACTCCTTATTCTTCCCTTCTCCCAGACACACGGATTTAAAAGTAACCAATACTTGCAAAGTAAGAATAGACAGGCTTGACCAGGACAAGGCCATGCTGTGTCTTTGACCCTGATTCCTTCCAGAACCTGTCCCTGCCCAGTTAAGGAGTAGATATTACTGTCCTGGGGACCAGAACCAGTTCATGAACTTCCCCTAATCCTTGGTAAATACACCCATATGTCCCACGGCAAATGGGATGTGAGGGGAAGTAAGTCAGGAAAGAAAGACACTAGCATCCTCTGGTCACTCTCAATTCTTGATCCAAGTCTGAACCCAGTTCTTTCCATCTTGTGTCACTCTTTTTGTATCTTAAACCCTGTAATTCCTACACAAATCTCCGAACTAATTATACTTGAGAATGACAGAGTGGACAGCCTAAGATCGAGTATTTGATGGCCTACAGAAGGAAGATTAGAAGTCAAAGTTGAGAGTTGCTTTCATGTTTAAGTGCATGTTATTCTGGTTTGGTTCTAAGCCCACAATCCCTAAATACTGTCAACAGTGACCAGAACTACTGGCCTGACCACCCCATGCCACCTCTGCTCATGGAGAGCTACGCATGGAACAGACCTGAAAATGGCTTCACGTGGCACAGAGTGACGACCTTGTGTCTTGGGTGGTGGCATTAAGGGCCGGAGATGCTGTGGGAGGCTCTGTAGAGTGAAGTGTGGCAGATAAGAATAAAAGCCATCTTAGAACTTCAGGGACACTGTGTCAAGAGCAATGTGCCAACCAGAAAAAAAGGATAAATATGGTACGATCCCTCTCACACAAAGTATCCAAAGTAATCGAAATCAGAGAGAAAACAGGAAGGTGGTTACCAAGATCCAGGAGGAGGAGAGATGGGGAATTAAGCGTTTGCTGGGGATAGAGTCTTAGGATCGAAAGATGAAAAAGTTCAAGATCTCTTGTGCAATAATTTGAATATATGTAACACTACTGACGTATACACTTAAACATGGTTAAGTTTAATGTCATGTGTCTTTACCACAATTTTTTTAAGGGGGGAGTGGGAGTTAAAAAGAAAAACAGAATTTGGGAGCCTGGGTGGCTCGATCGGTTAAGTACCCAACCTCGGCTCAGGTCATGATCTCACGGTTAGTACCACCCGGCTCTGCGCCAACAGCTGGGAGCCTGGAGCCTACTTTGTCTGTGTCTTCCCCTCCCCAACCTGCACTCTGTAGGTCTCTCTCTCTCAAAAATAAACATTAAAAAAATTTTTTAAGAAAAAGAAGAATTATCTTTGGGATTAAGAAATAAGTCAATAGGGGCACCTGGGTGGCTCAGTCGGTTAAGTGTCTGACTTCGGCTCAGGTCATGATCTCACGACTCGTGGGTTCAAGCCCCGCGTCGGGCTCTGTACTGACTGCCAGCTCGGAGCCTGGAGCCTGTTTCAGATTCTGTACCTCCCTCTCTCTGACCCTCCCCTGCTCACACTCTCTCAGAAATAAAAAAACATTAAAAAATCTAAAAAAATAAAATAAAATAAAGAAGTCAATAAAAAAAGAAAATTCTATGAAAAAGATTTTTCACAACACCTTCAGGAACAGAGTTACATCAAGTCAGGTGCACTGGTTAAATACCGTTCTTTTTTACATCATCTTGGGATGTACGCATAGAACCTAAAAGGAAGTGAACTGTCATCTGAGGAAAGTAGGAAGGAAAGATGGACAGGATAATGGCAAGACAGACAAAGGCAGACCAACTCTGTGGGAATGGAAACACGGAAGCCGTGCCCGAACAAAAGCCACTTAGCCTGTCCTCAGTTTACAGATCACACTATACAACCTGAGAATCTGCCGAGAAAGAAACCAGATGGGGCAGCAGTGCGGCACCCACGCTGGCCATGACCGCTACACATGTGATCGATCTGCCCCTCTCTCCACTTCCCGCAACCTGCATCTAAAAAACACAGCTAGGTCTTTACCACCAAATGCTGAACAACTATCTGAGACTCTCAGATGAAAAAGAAACTGAGGAACTGCCAAACAGCCCAGTCACACCACTGGTTATTAAGCCAAGAAAGGAGAACGGTACCACCAAGTACATGATCTCTAAGAAGTTTCGATCAGCAAGTAGCCATTGGTCTTAAACGACTCAGCACTGACACTCAAGCTTTCATTCTCAACAAACTTGCAAACCAGATTCAGGGACTATGAGCTTTAAATACTGGACACATGACCTCCTTCTCTCTTTAGGTCTTAGATTTTTTTTTTTTTTTTGAGTACTTTGGTAGTATTTATATACTTAGAATATAGTAGTAAAACAAGTGGGTTGTTTTTGGACAAAGACTGTGTTCAAGATGTGACAGAGGCAGATAAAATATGAGTGCATTTCCATTCTGACTTAAGTAACCATCTGCTTGTCCAACTTTTTCTTTTGAAGCTTACAATTGGGTAGAACTAGTTTTATCCAAGTCATCACCACTTGGGATACAAATATTATGACACCTCTTCTACTTTACAATTAAACGAATGGCTATTTTTTACTATTACTTGCTAAATAATACTCTTTGCTATCTTATAATCGTTTGCTGAATAGTTGCCCTCTGCCCCAATTTTCAGGATATTCGGTGTATCCTTAAGACTATATTGACCTCTATTCCGTTTTTTGTTTTTTTTTTTAAGTCCAAGTTAATGAACATAGAGTGTAATAATGGTTTCAGGAGAATTTACGGATTCATCACATATATATATATGTTATATATATATATATAAAACATACATACATACATATATATATAAAACTTACATATAACACCCAGTGCTCATTCCAAACAAGTGCTCTCCTTAATGCCCATCGCCCACCAACCCCTCCTCTGACCCAACACCCCTCCAGCATAGGTCTTAAATTTTGATATGTGCCTCTGAAAAAGGCATCCATCTGTAACATTAAAATTAGTCTCCTTTATAAAATGGAGACACCAGCCTCTTTTCACAATTGCCCAAATATAACCAGTGAGCCAGTTTCTGAATTCATCTATTTGTTTTCTATGATATTATAGCTTTTACGTTACACCAAAGAACCGGAAACCAGAAGCGGTGGATTACCTTCTGCACCAGAAAACTTTTCACTTGCTGAACGAGGTGGACGAGGAAGCTCGGGGTAGGTGGGAGAGTCCATCTGGTTCTACAGGATTTCCTATTACTTCCATTCTCACTGGCAGACTGGCTATTTCCAACGCCCTCAGAAATTTCAGAATTTTCAGGGAAAGTGGTAATGGAACCAATATGCATATATCAATAAATGTGAAATTTTTCTGAAACTGCTTGTACCCTATACTGGTGATTCTCTGACAGCATTCCCAGGGAGAGAATGAGCCAAGTGTAGTGCTTTCGGGTCCCGTACTGGCTGCAACACCGGGTGTGTTCCATTTGGAGAATGGGATTGCATCTCACGCACTTATGGTGTGCGTTATACATTCTTTCTGGCATTTGGGTTTACCATTTAGAAAAAATTATTTAAGGGGCGCCTGGGTGGCTTAGTTGGTTAAGCGTCCGACTTTCGCTTAGGTCATGATCTCGCGGTTCGTGGGTTCGAGCCCCGCATTGGGCTCTGTGCTGACTGCCAGCTCAGAGCCTGGAGCCTGTTTCAGAGTCTGTGACTCCCTCTCTCTCTGACCCTCCCCTGCTCACACTGTCTCTCTCTCTCTCCTAGAAATAAATAAAACATTAAAAAAAAGAAAAAGAAAAAAGAAAAAAAAGAAAAAACTACTTAAGGTACAGAAGGCGGAGGGGAACACACACACATGATCTCATGGAAGACAACCCCGGGAGGCGGAACATGAACATTGTAAAGCTGCAGAAACCTGTGCTCACCTGACCATAGTCTGTCCGGAAGACGACGACGCCCTCTGCGCAGGAATTGACAGTACTTGGAAAGTGCTGGCCATTTTCTCTCAGCCAGACCCGTGTCCCCTGTAAACAAAGCGAACAGGATTTAACTAGGAGTTTGGGCTGTGTTTCGTGGCAAATCACCACTCTCAAAATTACTGACTACTGCATTCCTTTAAGAAGGAAAGAAGTTTTTAAGAAGCAAGTGTTTTTCTCAGACAAGAATGGCTGCTCAGAAAGCATCATCCCCAGCCATTACCAGACACAGCATGACCACTGTCCCACCAGAGGACACAGAAAAGGGAAGAAAGTAACCCCCCCTTCCCAGTCCCCCCCTGCTGAAATGCAAGTGGTTTATGTGGCTGATCTCATTTCACTCACAAATGCCCTTGAGGCAGGTGCTATTAGCAAAGTCAAGTCAGGGAAGTGAAGGCCTGAAGGCAGCATCAGAAAATTGAAAAGAACTTGACGCCAGGCAGTTGGGTTCAAAAACAAGTTGAACCAGGTCCTGACACTGCTTCGCCCTGTAACAAAAACTCCTTGGGATCTGCTGGCTCCCATCTTCCCAGCGCCAAGCCCCACGCACTTGACCACATGGAGGGCATCAGGACACCCCACCGACTGCCGGCTAGTCCCACACCTAAGTGTCAAATGACCTCTCCAAGAGAGGGATTAAAGTTTTAGTAAAGATCAGAACCCAGTCCGCAGGTGTGAAGTTCACAGCAACTTCCAGATCCCATTGCTAACCAGGGGCCCAGTCTGTTGCTGCTGCTGTTTGGTGTTGATTTTATTTCTCCACTCTCACAAATGGAACAAGCATAGTATTTATCTTTTCGATGATGAATTCCCTTTTCTTTGATTTCACAACATGAAAAGCACTTGTTTCTAAGAACAAGTGATAAAAGTCTGGAGAAATCACTGGGTGTTTACTGGTCAAATTGTGAAGAATTATCACGATGCTGTATGCCCATGTGACGGAATGTAACACTGAGCTTCAGTACCTCAGTAAGTTATTTCTACTTAGCTCAATGTCACCAATCCCAACAAAAATGACACTAAACAGGCACACCCTTATGACACAGTGTGGAACATGGAAATACACGTGGGTCATCACATGGTACATACAGGGGCGTCTGGGGGGCTCAGTCAATTAAACATCTGACTTTGGCTCAGGTCATGATCTCACAACTTCAGGAGTTTGAGCCCAGCATCAGGCTCTTTCCTGTCAGCTCGGAGCCCACTTCAGATCCTCTGTACCGCCCCCTTAAGCCTCTCCCCTACCCGTGCACACAAGTTCATGCTATATCTCTCAAAAATGAATAAACGTTAAAAAAACTGTAATAAAATAAAGTGGTACTTACATTGAACAACTTTTTCTAGAGCTTTCAACCTCATTTTATTGGTCTACCTAATTTGCTTTTATGTCAAATGTTAAGTGAAATACTTAAAATACGTTGATTATAGTTTAATCAACTTGCAGTTTATCAGACTACAACTGATGTCTTTGTAGAGTTGGTAGGAGGCAAATAATATAGAAGTAAACTCCTCGTGGGCACCTGGGTGGCTCAGTCAGTTAAGCAGCCAACTTTGGCTCAGGCTATGATCCTGTGGTTTGGGAGTTCGAGCCCCGTGTCAGGCTCTGTGCTGACAGCTCAGAGCCTGGAGCCTGTTTCAGATTCTGTGTCTCCCTCTCTCTCTGCCTCTCCTCTGTTTGTGCTCTCGCTCTCACTCTCAAAAATAAAAAAGATTAAAAAAAAAAAAGAAGTAAACTCATCACTTTATGCTGCTTTAAACTGTGTTGATCCATAACACAAATAGTAGCTAGCTTCCGGTAACAGAGTGCCCACGATGTGTCACGGTCATGTGCGGAGAGGAAAGCCTCAAGGACACTGGACTTAATACCAACCCTCAGTAAGCTAATAATCCTGCCACCAGTAGGAAATTGAAGCTCAGAACCCACACCCTGCCTTACACACTGGTGACCGAGTCACATCCCAATCTCTCCAATTCCTGACCCCATACTCTTTGCACACACCGTACTATTCGTCTCCGTAAAGTAAGTAATAAATTATATGAACAATTCAATGCACACTTAAAATATAACACCACAGAGGTCACTTTAAGTGGCCAGTTATCACACGCACAACATTTATTCTCTTTCACAGGAGGGAAAATCTAAGAAGATATAAAAACCTGACTTCAAAATCTGGGGCGCCTAGGTGGCTCAGTTGGTTAAGAGTCCGACTTGGGCTCAGGTCATGATCTCACAGTTCGTGGGTTCAAGCCCCATGTTGGGCTCTGTGTTGACAGCTCAGAGCCTGGAGCCTGCTTCACATTTTGTGTTTTCCTCTCTCTCTGACACTCCCCTGCTCATGCTGTCTCTCCTTCTCTCTCTCTCTCCCTTTCTCAGAAATATATAAAAAAAAAAATTAAAAAAATTAAAAACAATAAAAAAAACCAAAATCCCTCTGCGCTTGCCAGTGAGGCCCTTATTTACGGCAGCCGGGAACCAGGACTCTTGCTGTCAGCGCCCTCACTCAGGGTCCCAAGTCAACTCGGAGTTCTGGTCAAAGCATTTGGGCCCAGCTCTCCTGCTCCCGCGGCCGGGCTCACATAATTCCCGTGAGGTCCATGCCCGTGCCAGCCTCCCCCATTACAGTCCTATCGAAGCCCTCCCAGCAGGCAATTCCCTTTCTCCTTCTTTTCCAGCTATATGTTTCTTCAAACTTCCCTCCAAAGAGGGGTTGAAATCCTCCACAGTCATATACAGCGTCCAAACTGAATACAAAAACGTTCTCTGTAGGCCCAGAAGCCTGCCTTACGTAAAGAAGAAACAGAGGCGCCTGGGTGGCTCTGTCGGTTAGGCGTCTGAGTTCAGCTTGGGTCGCGGTCTCACGGGTTCATGGGTTCGAGCCCCACATTGGGCTGTGTGCTGTCAGTGCAGAGCCTGCTTGGGATTCTCTCCCTCTCTCTGCCCCTTCAGACCCCTCTCAAAATAAATAAACTTAAAACACACACACACACACACACACACACACACAAGTTCCCATCTCTGCATGCGTCAATCACATACCTCTGATTGGCTGTTCAGGCAGAGACACAGGGAATGCCAAAAATGACACTTATAGCTGCCTGTCCCTCCCAATTTATTAGCAGACAGCTGCTTCGAAAAGGACGATTTGTTTCCCACCTCCTCTAAGATTGTTCTGTCAAATATCACTCCATACCAAAACCACATCATCTGTGATAACCTAAAAAAGACTTCTAAGTTTCTGAACTATTTTTTCATCCTTTTTACCTTTTATAAGACTTATTTTTTTAAGTAATCCCTACGCCTAACATGGGGCTTCAACTCATTACACTGAAATCAAGAGTTGCCTTCTCCAGGTGTCTGGGTGGCTCAGTTGGTTGAGCGTCCGACTTCAGCTCAGGTCATGATCACATAGTTCGTGGGTTTGAGCCCCACATCAGGCTCTGTGCTGACAGCCAGCTCAGAGCCTGGAGCCTACTTCAGATTCTGTGTCTCCCTCTCTCTCTGACCCTCCCTGCTCACGCTGTCTCTCTCTCTCACACACACACAAATAAATAAGAACATTAAAAAAAATTTTTAAATAAAAAAAAAGTTTCATTCTCTACTGACTGAGCCAGCCAGATGCCCTATTTCTTCTTTTTTTATATGAGAGAGAAAAAGAGCATGTGTGTGTGAGTTGGGGAGAGGGAGAGAGGTAGAGAAGAGAGAGAGAATCAAGCAAGCTTCATGCAAATGAGTGGCCTGATCCCAGGACCCTGAGATCACGACCTGAGCTGAAAGCAAGAGTTGGACATGAAGCCAAGTGAGCCACCAAAGTGTCTTTTTTTTTTTTTTAAGTAGGCTTCACATCCAGCATGGGACTTGAACTCACAACCCTGAGATCAAGACCTGAGCTGAGATCACTAGTCAGACGTTTAACCGACTGAGCCACCCAGGCTCCCCATCTTTATCCCTTTAAATGTTACCCTGCAACATTTTAAAGCTCTGAAATACCTACACACATACACACATTCAAATGGAAACTTTCAAAATTCTATAAAGTGAGAATTCTTATTCATTAGGTACAATCAGGAAATCATAAATCACAGTGGCCGTCTTCCACCCTCCAAACTCTAAGTCCAAGGCACTGGTTGCTAGAACTATCACCTGCATTATTTTCTTTAATAAAAATGGATTTCATGTGCTTCCTGATTATTAAAATTGCCTGTCCAGGGGCGCCTGGGTGGCTCAGTTGTTTAAGCATCCAATTTCGGCTCAGGTCATGATCTCGCGGTCAGTGAATATGAGCCCCGTGTCGGGCTCTGTGCTGACAGCTCGGAGCCTGGAGCCTGCTTCATATTCTGTGTCTCCCTCTCCCTCTCTGTTCCTCCCTTTCTCACACTCTGTCTCCCTCAAAATAAAGATTACAAAAAAAATTTTTAATTGTCTAATAAGAATCAGATATTTCATTAGGAGACACTGTTAATATAAATTGTCGCAAGGATTAACAAACCTCCCAACTTCCAGAGGCTAAACGGCATGCAGGCACTTTCCCTGGAGTTCTGTGGAGGTCCTTTTTACCTTCTCAGGTGAAGGTACCAGAAAGCCCTCTGTTGACACAGTCCTACATGATCAAATACCCAGCTCAACTTGCTTAGTCCAAAGGTCTTTTTCAACAGGTGTGAAGAGCTGCTGATAAGCAAGTTCTAAGAAGTCCGCCCAGACTGCAAACTGAAAGCCCACGGCTGCCAGTTCGCTTGACCTACATACAGCAGCTGTCTTCCACAGGTAGGAAGGGAAATGCATTCAAAACATTCCCTTTGTTCCTTGGAGAAGTTTAAACCGGCCATTTTCATGGAATCAGAGCTGCAAAGTGAAACCAAAGTAGGTATTTTTACATAGATTGCTCTTGGTGGTTTCTCTGAGCCCCCAAATGTTCTGTCTGTCTCCACTCTCTTCGAATAGAACACATATGCCCAGGTCCAGTAAAGAGGCCACCCACAGGCATTTAAAAATGAAGTCACAAGCAGACATTTTCCAGACCATCCAAGTTGGAGTGGGGAAGAAAAATTTGCCCACCATATGCGAGCCATTATAGTCTGTCATTGTTAAATAAGGCCGATAATTTAATGTACAATACAGGCAACCTAGCATATGGAGAAAGCTCATAACTGGAGTTCAAAAATGTCTTTAAAAGTCTGATCATAACATACACATTTTATTAAAACTCGGGCAAGTTTTCATCCTGATCTCTGAGACGGATATGTGTTCAATTTAATAGCTAAGAACTTTCCTACACATAATCATCAATAACACTTTTACCATACAAAGTACTTGCTCAAAAATTCCCATCTCTTTTGATCCAGAGCAATCCTATAAGATAGGGAGGCAACTGGCACCATCCCTTCTTCAGAAGAGAGGTTCATAGGGGTTCCATTTTCCATTACCAACAAACAATTTCCTGGATATTATTAAAAAAAAAAAATACTGACTATAATAAGTGTTAGTGAGGATGTGGGGAAACTAGCGAGGATGTAAAATGGTATACCCACTTTAGAAAATGGTTTGGAAGTTTCTTAAAAAGCTAAACACAATCTTGGGGCACCTGGGTGGCTCAGTATGTTAAGTGTCTGACTTCGGGTCAGGTCATGATCTCATGGTTTGTGAGTTTGAGCTCCACATTGGGCTCTGTGCTGATAACTGCTTCAGATTATCATCTGCCTCTTCCTCCCTCTCTCTCTCTTTCTCTTTCTCTCTCTCTCTCTCTCTCAAAAATAAATAAAACATTCGGGGTGCCTGGGTGGCTCAGTTGGTTAAGTGGCCAACTTCGCCTCAGGTCACGATCTCATGGTTCGGGAGTTCAAGCCCTGCGTTGGGCTCTGTGCTGACAGCCTAGAGCCTGGAGCCTGCTTCAGATTCTGTGTCTTCCTCTCTCTGTCCTTCCCCCACTCACACTGTGTCTGTCTCTCAAAAAATGAATTGTTAAAAAAAAAAAATACAAAAAAAGTTAACCACAATCTTATCACAGGTTTCAACAATTCACTCTAGAGATCTACCTCCTTGAAAGAAACGTTTCAAAAACCCTTGCATGCGAATATTTGTAGCAGCATTTTTAATAGCCAAATACTAGAAATCATTCAAATGACTATCAACTGGTTTAGAGACCAGTGAAATATAATAAATCCATACAATGGAACTCTTCAGTAATAAAAAACAAGCCACGAACAGAATCACCAGTCAGGACAGAGCTAAGAAATATCATGCTAAGTGAAAAACGCCACACATGACACAGTTCATAGTGTAGGGTTTCATTGATATGGCATTTCTAGAAAAGGCGAATCCACGGACACAGAAGAGGACCAGCTGCCTGGGGCTAGGTGCGGGAGGGACATTGACCATGAATGAGGAAAAAGGGAGCCTTGGGGGCGATAGAACGATTCTAGAACTGGGTCCTGTGGATAACCCTGCAGCTGTCTACATGTACTACATCTTGTTCCAATGTGGACCTGTCATTCATGAATTTTATTGTCTGTAATTAAATCTTGGTGACTTCAAGTCATCAAAAAAAGTTAATTTCCAAACCTATATACTTGCTAATTGTACACATATTCTTAACCATTCTGTAATGGGAAAACCCATATGCATCTAATTGGGCAATGAGAGATCAAAAAACTCACACACGCATGCGCACACCATTAAAGATTCAGGATAAGTGCTGAGTGAACACTCTGAAGATCTGTGTTGAATTCAGGTCCCTGCTCTCTGCTAACACCAGCAAGGGGCTAAGAGGCCACGATGAAGACTTGGCCAAACTACTCTAAAGAGGAGACCGTGGTAGACTGTATCATTGTCTCACGCTGCTCGGTTATTAGCCCCTCGCCCTGGAAGATAATCCTTAATATCCTGGCAATTGCTCCAGTGCCTCCTTCCCTGGGCAAGGACTTTTATCCGGGTCCTTCCCCCAACTATGACCACGGAAGTAGCCTGAAATTGTTACCTCCTGGTCCTTTACACACATAGTTTGCTGATCCCTACTTTAAGCTAAAGAAGATAAAATCACTAGCACAGATTTAAACCTACTTTTGCCCTTTTATAAACTACCATATTTCTCTTCTGGTTTTTTACGTTTATTTTTGAGAGAGAGAGAAAGAGAGCAAGAGCGGGGGAGGAGCAGCGATGGGGGGAGACACAGAATTGGAAGCAGGCTCCAGGCTCTGAGCCGTCAGCACAGAGCCCAATGCAGGGCTCGAACCCATGAACCATGAGATCATGACCTGAGCTGAAGTCAGATGGTTAACTGACTGAGCCACCTAGGCGCCCCTCTTCTGGTTTTAAAAATGATTTTCTCTTCTGCACTCTGAAAAAAATGAAGTTTAAAAATAAGGTAGGGAAACAACCCTAAAAGGAGATAATGATGATGGGCTTTAAATACCAATGCTGTGTGGCATGTTCTAATTACAGATTCACAGAAAAGAGAACATTCTTTACCCAAACACATAACTCGGCCTCAGACCCAGAACAGAGCACCACACCTACTTTTCTCCCATAAGTGCTTACTTGGCCTATGTTAAGTACCACAATTCAGGATTCTCTAATAGCCTACACCATAAAATCATAATTTGTTTGGAAATTTGATTTCTTTTAAAGACAAAGGGGGACAAAAAATTTTGCAATGGCTAAATTAATATGACTACTTAAATCTGTAGTAAATTCAGCAGCCAAAGGAAAGTTCTCTTCTTCTACCTGCAATGGTTTTTTGTTTTGTGTTGTTTTTTTTTGAATGAGCGAGAGCGGGAGTAGGGAAGGGGCAGAGGGGGAGAGAGAGAATTTTAAGCAGGTTCCACACCCAGCTCAGTGCCCGACGAAGGGCTTGATCCCTAGGATCATGACCTGAGCTGAAATCAAGAGTCAGATGCTTAACCGACTGAACGATCCAGGCGCCTCTCTAACCTGGCATCTTCTAGGGTATCTAATGTTCTGGGGCAGAGCAGGGGCCAAGGGACCTTGTTCCTGACCACACTGAATTCCAGAAACTTGATGTAGATAATACGTCATAGTATCGGGGATTTAAATGGCACTTTTTCTCCATTTTTTAAAATGGGCATATAACTGACATATAACAACAGTGTCATCTGTACCTGATTTGATATTTGCATATATTGTGAAATGATAAACACAGTAAGTCTAGTTAATATTCATCAGCACACATGGTTGCAATTTTTTTTTTTGTGATGAGAACTTGGAAAATCTCCTCTCTTAGCAACTTTCAAATACACAATATTATTAACTATGGTCACCATGCTGTACGTTACATTCCCAGGACTTAATTATAACTAGAAGTTTGTACCTTTTGACTCCCTTTACTTACTTCTCTCATCTTCCCTCCTCCGCCGCCCCCCCCCACAAACCACTGAACTGCCCTCTGTGTCTATGAGGTAGGGTTTTTTTTGGGGGGAGGGTTTGGGGGTTAGATTCCACATATAAATGAGATCTTTCCTGTTTTACAGTCAATGGTTTTTCCATTGGAAGTAGGAACACCTTTTCAACTTATTTTTTTTTAATCATTATTCAAATCCACCTTAAAAGACCCATGGCTTTTATCACATACAAAATGCTAACGCTGGTTTCTCAACTTTGGTACTACTGTCATTTTGGTCGAGGTGACCACTTATAGGGGCTGAGGGCGCTGTCCTAGCTGGAAACCACCGAGCTAGAGTCACAAAATTCTGGGGCCACCGCCAAATTAGAGTCTTTAAAACCACTCATGGTCTGTGACCTGATGAACTGAAAGCAGACTCCATTGTCTACATTCTAGGATTTCCCACTACCTCCTAGAGTAGGGCCAGCCCATTTACAGCAGACCTGGGGCAGATCTAATTTCTGGTGACATTACAGCAGGTGCACACAGAAGGGAGGGGGTACCGACAGCCTGCCGAGTGCTTGACGCTTGACGGACGTAAGGAAAGAGGTTCAGGAAGCATGATGATGGTGTGAGAGGGACGCTCTCCTTTCCCTCCCTCCGCCCAGTTTGGGTTTTAATGTGAATTAGAGATGACTTTTGATGTTTTCACACACATGCTTGAAATGTACCCCAAAAAACCTGTCCAGGATGCTCACAAACCCCAACACAACACTTGTCAGAGAGCTTGGAGATGGTGCAGACAAGGAAGAGAGGAGCAAAAGCCCATGTACAAAATGAGTGTGAAAAGTGCAGCACGAACACAGCAGTGGGGGCAGACCCAGCAGATCAGAAACGCAGGGGGGAGGTGAAACCCGAGACTCTTTCCCTCCAGGGATGGCTCAGGAGGGGCCCTGGAAATGTGGTGGAGAAGCAGGGACCCCCACGGGCTCCCGGCACCCCCACAGCAGCAGGTGGTCTCCCCATCCCCGCGCCACACAGCACGCACAGCGCAGGGCCCCACGGGGCTGAGTGGTCTCAGGGTCACTGCCTCACCTCGTGACTGCAGGGGATCAGACCTGGGGCTGGCAGTCGTTTCTGCACATCTGTACCAGATTCCCAAGAGGCTCGCTGCTGCCAGGCTCAAAGTGGAACCCGGATAGTGCTTAGCCTCCTGTCTCAAAGGAGGCAGAATTCAGCTAGGTGCTGAGGCCAGCGCTCCCCCTGCACCACTGCGGAGGATGGACAGGTAATCCAGGGAGCCTCAAGAGAGAAACCGTGGGCATACAACCCGTGAAGATGGAAACGTGTGACTTGGGGACCCCAAGCTTGTCCCATTTTACTGCTGGCTGTGGAATGGCGATGCCTCTTGTTTTACATATAGGCAACCCCAACCACCATTGTATGCCTACCAGAGTAGATGCACCACTGGATTCTAGAGGAAACCATTCGGATCCAGACTCAGCAACATGATCCACACACCCAACTCTTAAGATTTTGCCACAAGTGTTCGTTAAGTAACTCGACAAACAGGCCTACAGAACTCTTTGAGGATATTGATGAAATACTATATATTTTTATAAGAAATATATTCGTTATTTGTACCTAGAATATGCTTGTAGCTTTTAGCTACATCACCCACGTTATCAACATCATTTCTTGGCCTTTGCCTATGGGCCTAGGGCCCATTTATAGTGCTATGTCCATAGGGAGACATGCAGTGTCTCAAACAAACACATCTAAAACAACAGCATGGTTGTGAACAGAGGCCTGTGTGCATTCATGGTACAAAGTTCACAGACAATCCATCCCAGGTCTTTGGATAGCTCCTTTAGGACCCCATCCCCCTCACCTGCCAAGAAGGATCCTGAGGCACTCACATTTTTTCATGTTCTTCTGCCCAGAGGGTCAAACTCTGTTACCACCATCGGCTACTTGGAAGGGCACTTTCCATGCCAAGGAAAACATGAAAAGTACACGAATGATAGGAGGTAAAAAGGGAGAAAAAGAAGAAAGAAAACCATCGAGAAGAAACTAACCTGTGCTCACTGTCTCCCAGATGAAGTTACAAAGACTCATTGGTATCCCCCACTCCAGATTCAAAATCAAAACCAAACAAACGGTGCTCAACAGCAAGATGCCTCAATTATGAATGTGTGATGCTATCAAGAGTTTATTCCATGGTTATAGGGTTCTGACTTGCCAACTGATCCAGCCCTGATTTTATATCCTAATTTTTTTTCCACCTTAACAATTCCTTAAAACGGCTTATTTACTTTTAATTTATGTTTTCAAAAAATTTTAATATTTATTTTTGAGACAGAGACAGAGTGTGGGTGGGGGAGGCACAGAGAGAGAGGGAGACACAGAATCTGAAGCAAGCTCAAAGTTCTGAGCTGTCAGCACAGAGTACGACACAGGGTTCGAACTCACAAACCATGAGATCATGACCTGAGCTGATGTCACACGCTTGAGCCACCCAGGCACCCCAAGATTTCATTTTTAAGCAATCTCTATATTCAACGTGGGGACAGAATTCATGACCCTAAGGATCAAGAGTTGTATGCTCTGCTGACTGAGCTAGCCAGGCACCCCCTTAAAACAGCTTTCTGGTTGCTCTTTTAAACTACAGTGACTAGAGGGGTGCCTGGGTGGCTCAGCTGGCTAAGCAGCCAACTTCAACTGAGTCATGATCTCATGGTTTGTGGGTTTGAGCCCTGTGTCGGGCTCTGTGCTGACAGCTCAGAGCCTGGAGCCTGCTTAGGATTCTGTGTCTCCCTCTCTCTTCTGACACTCCCCTGCTCGCTCTCACTCTCTCTCAAAAATAAATATTAAAAAAAATTAAACTACAGTGACTAGAAATTATCTCAGAAACAATTTAAATCTGAAGGTAATGAGACATCTCCAAATTGCTAAACTAATCTCAAACACTGAGAATCCAAGGAACAAAAATCAAACTAGCCCATCTGTTAATCAGTCATCACACAGCCAACACACGTCTAAAACAAACCAGAGCTAAGCAATCAGTTAACACACCTGAAATGTATTCATCCATCTATATGCCACTTTACCCGTAAGGTCATCCATCCACCCACTCACAAGTCCATTCATCCTATAAATATCTGTTGAGGCCCCTATTATGTACCAGGCACTATGAAAGATTCAACACATACAAAATTGCTGCTGCTCTAAAGAGCTTACAACATATCCAAGATAAGGTGATCCTTATACCTAGATCTTCTAATACCTTCCCCATCTACTCTCTTCCAAAGGAAATAATTATGTAACATAAGGCGACCAAGACAGAGAGACAAAGTAGGTAAGCAGAAGAAAGTACGCATAGATTTTATAAAATGATAAAACTGCTTTGGTGCTGAGAACTCTCAAAAACTGAGAATCCTCCCTAAGGGTCTTAAAACTACATTCTATTCTTCCCTTTGGTGAAAACAGTTGGAGATACAGAAGAGAAGGGGTAATAACAGACCATCACAAGATGCTTACACTCTTCATGGAATATAATACCAGACATCCTTTACCTCCTATTTCTTAGAGTTTACTGTTCTTTCCTATTCTTGACCAGAATAATTAAAAAAAAACAAAAAACAAAAAACCCTACAAATAAAAACTGATAGGATAATCTTAATGAAATCCTGTTCCGGCTATCTATCTGTTTTTAGGGGCAAGAAAACCCCAGAAACTTACTTGAACAGGACTTTGTCATTACTTCGTTAAAACAAATAAACCAAGAACACAGTAGGAAATAAATAAACTTAAAACAGCTATCTTTCACCTCTGTGGCATACACACAGAATTTTATTAA
This sequence comes from Hyaena hyaena, assembly GCF_003009895.1. Taxonomy (NCBI): domain Eukaryota; kingdom Metazoa; phylum Chordata; class Mammalia; order Carnivora; family Hyaenidae; genus Hyaena; species Hyaena hyaena. Next base: position 2,417,061 of record NW_024080780.1, read on the forward strand.
ATTTCCAAAAAAAATTTGTTATTTTAAACAAAATTATACATCCTGAATTAAAACGTGCTTGAAAATAATCTAATCAGTGGCACCTGGGTGGGTCAGTCGGTCAAGTGTCCTACGTTGGCTCACGTCATGATCTTGTGGTTCATGGGCTCGAGCCCCGCGTCGGGCTCTGTGCTGACAGCTGAGAGCCTGGAGCCTGCTTCACATTCTGTGTCTCCCTCTCTCTCTGCCCCTCCCTCCCCCACTCAGGCTCTGTCTCTCTCTGCCTCAAAAATAAATATTTTTAAAACTTTTTACTAATCTAATCCAATCAAAAAGACAAATTATGTGTTGGCAAGAATTCAGAGAAACTAGAACCCACATACACTATTGGTCAAAAGGCACAGCTACTCTGGAAAACAGACCGGCAGTTCCTCCAAAGGGTAAACAAACCACTGCCACGTGACCCAGGAATTCCACTCGGAGGCATACACCCGAGAGAAATGGAAATACACATGCGCACATCGAAGCTTGTATGTGAATGTCCATAGCAGCATCAGTCACAATAGCCCCAAAGCGGAAATAACCCCTAATAGTCCATCCAACCCCTAAGAGTCCATCCACGGATGGACAGATTTTTCTACAGTGTCGTCCATCCATATGATGGAGTATCATTCAGTGAAGAAAAGGATGATGTTACAACATGGACGAGGCCTGAGAACATCATGCTAAGTGGAAGAAGCCACAAAGGACCACATATTGCCTGATTCCATTTCCGTGAAATGTCCTGAAGATAAATCCGTGGAGACAGAAAGCGGAGGGCTGGCTGCCTAAGGCTGGGTGAAGACAGGGAGTGGGCTTTGGGACACACAGCTAATCCGTGTGGGGGCTTTGTTTGTTTTGTTTTGTTCTTATGAGTAATGAAAACCTTCCGGAATCAGAGCAGTGATGGTTGTAGCACAACTATCAGTATATATTAGTATTAATATATGCTAATACCCTGGTACCAGTAATTAGTGAATATGCTAAAAACCCCTGAATTATGTACTTCAAAAGGATGGATTTTAGGATATGGGAATTACATTGCAAATCAAAGAGGAGACAAAGAATGACCAATAAGAAATTGGAGGACTCATATCTGATTTCATTCCCTCAGGGAACCCAGCGATCCCGCGGGCCATCTTCACCCCTGGCCTCCCTTACTCCCTATGTACATCAAGAAAGCCTGCTTTTCACTGGGTGTCCATCTTCACAAAGAAGTACCAGTTGTCATCTTCGTAAATACATGAATACCATGACTTTCGGACATCCAGAAGGCAATTCACTCATCAAGAAACTTATGCAAATGACCATGACCAATGTCGATATGCTTTCCTCAGGACACCAAAACCATAGTTATTTCAGTGCTTGGACTGCTTGATGTAGGACAGGATTAATGTCAGCAGCATTAACAGAAGGCGGGAATGGGTTAGTTTTACTTGCTGTTAAATGTCCAGCACCTGGAAGAGAGCCGGGCATCCGCAAGGAGGGCGAAGAAGTAATTAATTCACTCCCGATCGCAAACCCTACCCGAGTGCTCTGCTCCGTGCCCAGCAAATGCACGTGGCATCTGCTAGAACAGTGCTGTGCGCGGAGATGATGGACTGCCAGAGCTTTCAGGATTCAAGATGAGGTCTGCGAAACCCCACTGAACGCTCCCTAGAAGGTATGGACTCAGACATCAATGAGCTAAGGGACCATCGACCTTGTCTGCTACACAAGACACGAGAGGACGTGAGATGGCGGGAGATGGCGGACCGCAACGCTCCAAAGCCACGGGGCTGTTGGACACAACGTGGCAGCACCCATGTGCGGGGCTTTGCACAGGCACCCTGGGGTCACACCCAGGATGTGGCCGTCCGCCACCATGTTGCTTTAACCGCTGGCTTTGGAAAGCCCTGCTGGAGAATCTAAGAACGTACAGGCATAGTTGAGCTCACCATGTGAACCAGCCTCTTCTCCAAAATTACAACTTTGGATGCTTTTCAGTTGCAAAAGATTTAAAAATAACTTATCAAAGGGCGCCTGGGTGACTCAGTTGGTTAAGCGTCCAACTTGGGCCTAGTCATGATCTCGCTCTTCCTGAGTTGGAGCCCCGAGTCCGGCTGTGCCAACAGCTTAGAGCCTGGAGCCTGCTTCAGGTTCTGTCTCCCTCTCTCTCTCTGCCCCTCCCCCACGTACACTCTCTCTCTCCCAGAAATAAACATAAAAAGCTTATTTATGTCTTTATTTATTTATGTTTATTTATTTATTTACATTTTTAACTAAAAAAAAAACCAATAACTTATCAATACAAGCGACATCTACCAGGAGAGTGACGAGGGTGAGGGCTAAAAAGGATGGAAACATTTTTAAATCATGTATCTGCCTATATTTGTTCTGCCTGCTATATACTGAATTTTATCTAAATAAAATTATTTCTCTCCTACACCGAAACCATTTTCCTTTCTCTCCATATTCCATACCTTCCTGGGTTCCACAGAGATCTGGGAACAGAATGACACTCATTAAGAAAGGCAGCATGGGAGCGCCTGGGTGGCTCAGTGGATTAAGAATCTGACTCTTGATTCCAGCTCAGGTCATGATCTCAGGGTTGTGAGATCGAGCCCTGTGTCAGGCTCTGCTCTGGGCATGAAGCATGTTTGGGATTTTCTCTCTCTCTCTCTTTCTCTGTCAATAAAAAAAAGTCAGCATGTCTGACAGCCCAATGGCAATGCCACTGGTAATTCAGGCAAAGCTGAAGGAGACGCTTTTCCAATGATGTGGGCCTGTGCACCTGACCGTGAGGGCCAGCAAGGCGTGAGGACACCTAGACACCTACAGTATGACAAGCCTGACAAGCCGTGGAATGCAATGGGATTTGTGATTTTAACTATTGTTTTAAACTAATTTCTGGGGCACCTGGGTGATTCAGTTGGTTAAGCATCCAACTTCAGCTCAGGTCATGATCTCACGGTTTGTGGGTTCGAGCCCCACATCGGGCTCTGTGCTGACAGCTCAGTGCCTGGAGCTGCTTCGGAATTTGAGTCTGTCTCTCTGTCCCTCCCCTGCTCGCGTTCTTTCAAAAATAAACAAACATTAAACAAATTTAAACTTTTGATTTCAGGCTGGTTTTAGACACTGCAGAGAAGTTGCAAAGATAATAGAGTCAGTCCTCACGCAAGTCCCCCCAGCGCTGACATCCGACGTGACTATGGCACATCTGTCACGACAGAGATACTTTCCTGGAAATAAAGCTTCACGCTTCACTTGGGTCCCACCAGTTTCTCCCTAATGTCCCAGAATCCCATCTAGGACATTATATCTAGTTGTCACACCTCCTTAGGTTCTCTGTCACGTGTGACAGTGTCTCAGACTCTCCCTGTTTAATGGCCTTGACAGTTTTGGGGAGTGCAGGTCAGGTATTCTGTAGAATATTCCTTGGTTGGGGGTTTTTCTCATGGGTGGGCTGGACTGTAGTGGTTTCTAACAGTGTCTCAATCCAGGGGGTCAAGCTGCTTTGGAGGGAATCCTGGCTTGCCTGCACCTTGGCCTCGTGGCTTGCAACAAATTAACCTCTGTGGCTCTCCATTTCCTCCTGGATAGAAGAGATACAAATCTGGCCCACCTCCCAGGTTACTGTGGGGACAACGAAGGTGAGTGCATAATCAGAAACTCCCCAGGAAGAGAAGTGGCCAATAGACTGAGTGAGCGACAGGGACACACGAGCCAGAGACACGGTCATAAGATGAGCACACACCTTACTTCCAGAAGCTTGCAGAAGCTTGCGGTCTAAGGGGGACAACATTTAAATAGAGACTTTAAGCTTGATGCCACATGGACTCATCTGGGGATGTATACACAGAACCTGCACTTTTGGGGGGCGGGGGGAGGTGCTGACCAGGAAGCAGGCTTCTCTGCAGGATGAACCGGGCGAACACCCCTAAGGCAGGTGGAAACCAAACCGAAAGGTCAATTTTCTGCAAAGCAGCCAAGTGCCGGTGTAGGCTAAGACACAATGCAAAGTGGCTTAGCCGCTCTACTTAATCTCCATCCATAAACTATTAACAGCCCCACACAACTGAACAAAGACGGCATTCACCTTTGTCCAGGCCAAGGAAAAAAAGCCTCAGACTCTCCCGAGCAAGTTCCAGAAACCACAAAGGACTAAAACTGCCTCCCCGCTTACCAATAAACTGTAGGCCAAATAACACTGTTTTACAACGCCACAGACTTTCTTCCAACTATGTTCTTACAAAAACAAGAAACAAAACAATACAGCAGCCAAGTCATTTTGAGGTATCGACTTTTAATCCCCCTCGCTTCAAGAGACTCTCCAAAACTTGGAAATTCTCAAGATCTCCTTGAACAGAATCAACAGGCAGATAGAAGGGGCGGATGGGGGGTGGTGATGCCCTGTGGTTCAGACCCCCCACTGGGGGAGAGGAGCCGAAGCCAGGCCCAGGGGGAGGGGGGCTGAAGTCTGAGGCCGGCCACTGTCTGGCCGAGTCCCATCGGGGCAGGTAACACAAAGCTCTCAGTCCTGAACCTAAAGGAAAGTTCCTCCCTGTTCCTCCACTCAGCAGCTTCATCCCTGACTCCTGGAGGCCAGGCCCTGTCTGGGCCAGAACGAAGGCCCTAGGCTCCCCTTTCTACTCCCAGGCAGCCACAACCGACCAGCATTAAGAACAGCCTCATTCCAGCAAAGGGGAGGCCTTCCCAGCGAGAGACAAGAAGACATCTCCCGGGAAGGGAGGCCAGCAGCCACCGTCCCGCTCCAGCCTCCGGGAACCATTCCGGCCGCAATTCGAGCCCCCATCCCCCCACCACCTCACCCAGTAGAAAGCCTGACTCAGGGCTGCAAGCAAGGTCGTGCATGCAATAAAACCCCTCTGATGGTGACCCCTAGGTAGCAGGGCTCTTCTAAAACAAAGCAGCACGGGAAGGAGGTTTCAGCACGTAGGAGCTCAGCGGAGGCAGGGCTCTGCTCCCAGGCCCAATGTGGGCGGCCCCCCAGCTCCCAGCCTCTCCTCCCGGGGTCCTCCTGGCCTGCGTGCCCTTCTCTGAAGAATGGAGCCCATCCTCCAGTCCATAGAAGGAAGGGAACCACAGGCAGAGAGAAAGCCCACGAATCAGGTGCCACAAACACAGTGGCCAAGCGAACTTCCAATAAACCATCACAAGACGAAAAACTGTGTAGAAGGGAGGCGCTCATCTCTGGCTCTACAGCACAATCAAACACCCCAGGCGCTTGCAAACCTGGGACCAGAGCCCCGGAGGGATCCTTCCCTTCCCTCCCCTTCCCTTCCCTCCCTCCCTCCTCCCAAATTCACCAATTCAGTGACTCTCAAACCTGGCCTGGCCCCAAGGGAATGCTTGGGGCTCCCTTTGGAGCCCCATGCAAAGCAAAACATCAGCTTAAGAGCAGTGGGTTCAAAACCACTGATCCAAATACCTGCCCCTCGCGGGGAAAGCACTAGGTCCAAGCAAACCCAGGAAGGAAGAGAGGGAGGGAAAGAGGAAGGGAAGAAGGAAGTTGGTTAACATAAATACCCCGTCCACAAATGGAATGCATGGGTCCTGAATAATTTACCACCCAATGCTGACATGCACCCCCCACTCCCAGCCATACTCATTTACTCAATAATTAACGCCGGCTGCCATCCAAGTGTTTGTTTTGAAATTAGTTTAAAGTCATTATTCAAAACATGTCATTTAAGAGCTATTTTAGAAGTCCCCACCAACCTGCACCTATAACACAGCTGGCTGGCTACACATCACCGAAAAAAATGTCCTTTATTAGCATTACTTAGGGACTCTGAGCTGCCACCACAAATGCTCCTCTGTCATCAGACCCAAGGCATAGTGCAAAACGCGACCCATCCACCTCCACCCCGTGCATGAAACCAGCATCCCTGGATAAATCCCATAAATCAGTGTTTAAGCTCACAGCTCAGCTTTTCAAATGGCAACAAATCTTCCTCATAGGCTTCTGCAGAATGCCCATGTGCAGCACTCCACGCCAACACCAGACAAACCGGAAGGCATCTAAGGTGGTACAATCCCAACGTCTTTGTTCTCCATACAGATGCTGTAGAGCTCAGTCCACAGACACTGGAAATCTACAGAAATGACAACTCCTCACCAATGCCCCAATTTACAGGCGAAACAGAGTGCCCGCTGTTGCCGGGGCCAGCCTGTCCTGGGCCACAAGCTCTAGCAACATTTAGAAGGGCAGACACAAGCGGGTTGAAACCCCCTCATGCCAGAGAAAAGGATCCCAAGGAAGTTTGTTCAAAAATCCCAGTGGAGGGGCATCCGGGTGGCTGAGTCGGTTAAGCATCTGACTCTTGATTTCCACCCAGGTCATGATCTCACAGCTGGGGAGTTCAAGCCCCACGTCAGGCTCTGTGCTGATAGCATGGAGCTCGCTTGGCATTCTCTCTCCCTCTTCCTCTGGCCCTCCTCTGTGCGTGCTCTTTATCAAAATAAACATAAAAGTTTTTTGTTTTTTTTTAAATCCCAGTGGATCACAGAAAACTAGCAAGGACACAACCGCCTGGGTGGCTAGTAGAACAATCTCGCAGGCAACCCACCAAATGCTATCAGAGGTTTGGAGAGTGTCACTAACTCTCTGCAGACCCCACTAATCTCAAGAACCCCTTGAGCTCTCTTTGTGCTAAGAAAGAGCTGACCTCCAAGTATGTGAGTCCTGTGTCTGTCATCAATTACAGGCTCGGAGATAAACAGGCAACGGACCCCCGGAGCTGCTGAGCAGAGTCACACAGGAAGCCGCAGGGCCCTCCTGGGGGAAGAGCGAGCGGCAGGAGTCATCACAAGCTGCTGGAAGGGCTCCAGAAATGAAACTTTCAGGAGGTCCCCGCCGGCTGCTTGGCAGGTCCTCTAGGAGCCTGGCTTGCGTCCTGGTGAGCGCATCTTCAGACCGATGTCCCCAACACAAAAGATGCAAGCCACATGTGAAAGTTTACATTTTCTAGCAACCCCATTTTTTTAATCAAAAAGGGACGCAGAAGATTGCCTTTAATGATGTTATTTAACCCCATAGATCTAAACAGGATCACCTCAACATGTAATCAGTACAAAAACTGTATTCATGAGATATTTTACATTCTTTTTTCCACGCTAATTCTCAAACTCTAGTGGGTATTTTTTAATTTTTTTTTTTTTTTTTTAAAAGAGATAGTGCATGAGTGGGAAAGGGGCAGAGAAAGACAGAATCCAAAGCAGGTTCCAGGCTCTGACCTGTCTGCACAGAGCCCAACGCAAGGCTCAAACTCACCAATGGTGAGATCGTGACCGGAGCTGAATCTGGGTGCTTAACCAACTAAGCCACCCAGGCGTCCCACAAACTCCAGTGGGCATTTTATTTAAAAAATTTTTTAATGTTCACTTATTTTTGAGAGAAAGAGAGAGACAGAGACAGTGTGAGTGTGGGCGAGGGGCAGAAAGAGAGGGAGACAGAATCGGAAACAGGCTCCTGGCTCTGAACTGTCAGCACAGAGCCTGAGGCGGGCCTGAACTCGCAAACCGCGGGATCATGACCTGAGCCAAGGTCAGGCACTCAACCGACTGAGCCACCACCCAGGCGCCCCTCTAGTGGGTATTTTACACCCACTGCACATGTCAATTTGGAACAGCCACACTTCCACTGCCCACTAGCCAACTGTACCCAGAGGCTCAAGTACTGGACGACACAGTTCTAGACTCTAGGTCGTCATTTTGTGAGCTAAGACAGTGGCGTATATACAAAGACATGAAAGCAAGGTCTTCTTTTTGTTTGCTTTCTCCCATTTCAGGGAGCGCATGTGTAAATGTTCACCAAAGACAACCATCAAAGGTACGTGTGAATCACCCGTCACGTCACCTGCCCCACCCAACCCTACCCTAGTGCCACACTACCTGGAGAGATGGGCAGGACAGTCTTTTTCTCTACTTCTGAAATAAGGAGGTAATAAAATCGCTCTAAGAGTGTAGTCTATATGCCCAGTGTAGAAGATGATTTAAAAAGTTCTGGAGGAAAAAGAAAAAAAAAAGTTCGGGAGAACTTGGGACACAAATTGCCCAGTGACAGTAACCAGAAGGAAGAAGAAAAATATATGTTTACCCTAACCCAAAACTCACAGCAATTGCAAGAGCAACATTTTTTAAATTCTTGAACTCTTAAATGTACATGTCAGCTCATTATCTGAGTTATTAGCGGTTTAGGGTTAAAACAAATAAAGCTAGGCAATTAATTACACATCAAGCAGTAAAAAGCATGTGCTTTCACCCAAAACTGCCCTCTCCTCCGTCCATGACCAGATATTTTTAAACAGAATAGCAAAAAGATGAAAGAGTCTTGGCAATGTAATGAGGGGAGTGTAAGGCAAATGCGAGAACTAGGGTTTCCACAAGCTCTAGGTTCGTAACCGTAAAAACTACCCTAGAGCCTGGCGTGTAGGGATGTGAAGACAGACAGACAGACAGACTGCAGAAAACCTTGTAAATTTGCCCCAACACCCAGGAGAGAGGTGAGCGGCTCTGAGAAGCAAACTGGCTTTTCCAAACAGGGGGACAAGGCCCAGGGGGCCATCGGTTCTCCCCGCCTCCTCATGTTCAGGCCCCACCCCAGTCCCCACACCCGGCGCTATCACTTTACAGTCTATGTGTCACCAAGAAGCCAGAGGGACCCTTATAAACACATGAGCCTTCCCTGCTGAAATGCCGTTTTCGTTTGGACAAACTCCCTCCCAAGGCCTATAGACTGTGCACATCCCGGCCCCTGCCTCCCCTCCAGCCCCCTCTGGACTCTTCCCAGCTTTCAGCCAGGCGAGCTCATTCGCACCCGGCCTGTCCCAAGTCTCTCCCGCCTGTTGCGCCAACAATACGGACGCACCCTTACAGCTGCCATGGACACTGCCCGCTCTGGGAGGGCCTGGCTCGCCTCCCCAGCGCAGCCGCGTCTGTCCACTGATGCAGAAATCAGTACAGGCACAGCTCAGAGGGAGATGCTGTGGGTTCGGCTCCAGATCACTGCAATAAAGTCAAATGAATTTCTTTGGCTTCCCAGTGCATATAAAAATTTACACTACAGTGTATGTACTCTGTTAAGTGTGGAATACCATTATGTCTAAAACAAAAAGGCAATGTATATAACTTGATTTAAAAATACTTTATTGCTGGGGTGCCTAACGGGCTCAGTCCGTAAAGCATGCGACTCTTGATCTCAGGGTCATGAAAGGACCCACACTGGGCATGGAGCCTGCTTAAAAAAAAGAAAATGAAAATATTTGATTGCTAAAAAACACAAAAACAAAAACAAAAACCCCGCTAACCATCATCTGAGCTTATAGCAAGTCAAAATCACTAGTCGCCAATCACCATAACAAATGTAGTAATATTGGAAAAGTTTGAAATACTTCAAGAGCTACCAAAATGTGACACAGAGACATGGAATGAGCAAATACTGTTAGAAAAACGGTGCTAACGGGTTTGCTAGAAACTGGGTTGCCAAAAACCTCCAACTGGTGAAAAACGCAGCACCTGCAAAATGCAATAAAGCAAGGTATGCTCATCAGTAAATAAGTAACTTGTGCGATGCCAGGCCTCCCTGATCGATGGGAGGCCAAGCCACCTGTGCTGGAAAGGGCCAAGGACAGAAGGATGGGCTTCCGACCAAGATTCGAGGACATGGTAGACTTCAGCATCAACTCCATTTACCTTGATGCTTCACCAGAGTGTGTATTCCTTTTCCCAGCCCTGCCACCTTAACAATGACCTTGACCTTTTTGTATCCAACTCCCTTCCCTAAGATTACCTCGACGGCATTTAAATAGGTAGGAAGACTCCCATTTCAGATTTTGGGGTTCACATTTGTGAGAAACAATATACAACTGATAGCTATACCCCAAAAACACTTATCCGGATTATACACCAAAACCTCCTGTCTTCTAGAATTTCTAACAATGAGTGTTCAGGGGCTTCTTATCTCAGAACCCAGACACCTGATAATGTCCCCCCACCTCCATTCAGCCCTCCAATGCTACCCTGCCCACGACCCCCCACCCCAGTGCTGGCCAGACTCATCTTCTAGAGAGCCAGAAGGACACAAGAAACTCCCACCACCATCCCAACCCCCAGCACTTTGGCCCCTTGGCAGCTTCTAGAGCCAGAATACCACGAAGCCGTATTTTCCACATTTAAAATGACTGATCTGAGAAGCTGTCTGCTTTTTCAGCCCTGGCTAAGGAATTCGAAAGGACTTTCCACATCTCTGACCTGCTGTTCTAGTTCTTTCACGAACCCGAGGCACATTCTCGTCTAGCAAATTCACTTCACCAGAAGAACCACCAACACCCAGAATTCCAAATGCGTGGATTCATTCTGCAAATATTGACTCAGCCCTGTTGGCTGACAAGGCACCGTGCCAGGGCCAAGAAGAACACAGAACTCGATGGTGAGGACCTGGGCCTCAGAATCCAGCAGATGGGACTCCAGTCCCCCAACTGGCCGCCATCAGCCCGGAGAATGACAGCAACAGCAGACACACAGACCGCGTGCCAGTGCCAAACATTTCACGCACGCTAGTTTATTGCTAACGCCCTCCCGTGAGCGAGCAACTGGCACTGCCCTGATCTACCAGAAGGGAGAAGGCAGGCACAGGGTAGAGAACCTGCCCCAAGTTCCAGAGCTAACAAGTGGCACGATGGGTGGCAGTTTTCCCTCCTCTTTTTAAAAAAGAGCGCTATTAATGTATAATTTATATACCGTAAAGTTATTGGCTCCCAGGCAAGCGCATCCTCCTGAAGCCCATGTAATTCTGCCTCACCTGTCCCTTCTCTTCCCTACTCAACGGTTCCCTGCTTCATAAAATGCAAATGATGAACTCTAATCCACAGGGCAGCTAAGAGATTCCATAAGGGAACGAATATTAGGAAAACGGCCCAGTGCGGTGCTAGCACCCAGGAGGCTTCAGCAGCCTAAAAATGAACAACAGGCAGTCTTCTCCGAAGACCTCAATCTAATCAGAGACAAGACCAGTAACTAGAGAAAACAGGCATCATAAAATGCAGAGGGAGAATGGACACCAGAGGTGCCAATAAAAATACAGAAGGGAACTGTGTGTTTTCATGGGAGGGACGATCTGTGTTTCTTGAGCTGCAGTATTTGCAACCCAGAGTCTGGGCGGAGAACACAGAGTTCAATATCGCACTAAATCACAAGCTACGTGAGAACAGTCGGGAGGCTCTAGTAGTAGGATCTTACGTATCCGCCACAGATAACATGAGGCCATGAATCGCGTCTGCTGTGGAGAGCGGCCTGATTCCCTTTTTCTAGAGAGATGGGTAGGATGGTCTTTAAGCCAACAAGCACACAGCTTGGCTTCCAAACCCTCTGAAGGAAACACTTCCAGGAATGCATTTAGTATATTCAACGTAACGCATCTATGTGGTCTCATTCTGAAAGCTTATAACGGTCTTCTGGGGATAAATCATCTTCCCACTGACCTTGAAACCCTCTTCTCCCAAACTGCTGCCCTTAGAGCCAGAGTCTCACTGCTCTCAACAGGAGGGAGGAGAGGAGGGCAACAGAGGAATGTTCTCCCCGCTAAGGCCAGCAGCTCTCAGCAGTCAGAGCCCAGAGCCGCCTCCTTGACACCAACCTTCCCAGGCTGTGGGAATGACCCAACTGCCAGGGCAACAGGCCCATTTCAGGCCCACTGATTGACAAGCGCCACAAGGCGAGAAAGCTCCGCTTCTAGGGACTGCTGAAGCAAACAGTGTCACCTCAGAAGGAACCCACGCTCAGATCTATTTTATGGTTCTCAGGAATCCAGTGACGTGAACTGATCATCTTCTGTTTGCTTTAAGAGTGAACTCCCTGCTCCAGGTGCAACTAAGAAATTTAATTCCTGGCTCTCCAAGATGCTCGCTGGCCAGGCACAGCTTCCCCCCACAGATCGTCCTGTGTGCTGCCCTGCACGCAGACAACGTGTGGGTCCGGAGAAAGAGCTGGGGCGAGTCCCGAACAGCTTGCGAGCAAAGGGATATCTGAAGAGGGAGACCGATCCCGCAAGTGCAGAGTCCTATTCCCTGGTTCAGATGAAGACAGAAAGTGCCCACAGATCACGAAAGACATACCCTCAACTGCAGTCGCGGTCAGAAGCAGAAGTTCCCCCTATTTGGCATTTGCACAAAAGTGACAGCGGTCTCACGCACCTGGCTTGGAGCCTGTATCCGTTACAGGCCCTAAAGACACCTGATCCCTGACCACGGCAGCTGCTACCCGGCGTTAAGGCCACTAATGGGCTTCTAGTGCCCTACTGGGCACAGGGCAGTGAGGGAGGGGGATAGAGTCCAGAATGGCTCTCCCCCAGCCCCCTCGGCACGACAGACTGGCAGGAGAAGCTAGCAGGTCACTCCTGGGACTAAGGGAATGTGCATCCTTTACTTCAGGAATGGTCCGGCGTCAGCAACATCGCCATGTGGGCCAGATCATTCTCTGTTGCGGAGGCTGTCCCTGGGCATCGCAAGAGGCTGTCCCTGAGCATCGCAGGACCTGAGCAGCATCCCTGGCCTCTACTCAGTGTAAAACCCCAGTCACAGGGTTAGAGTTGGGGTAAGCCCAAAAAATCTATCTGCAGCCATCGCCAAATGTCCCTGGCAGAGCGAAGCCACCCACACTGAGAGCCCCTGGTCTAAAGAGACCAGTGTTACTGGCCCACGGACATCCCACCTAGAGGAAGCTTTAAGCCATGAACTAGCAAGGCCTGGAGGGCACGAGCCAGTCTGGCCCAAGCCCAATCCTCATCTCTCCACGCTTCCTCCTCCTTGACCCCCGTCTTGAAGGGTCTCTGCCATCACCGGGTGGAAAGCTGACATTCAGCAATCTCATCACCTGTACCCAAGAGGTGCCAGAATGCCGTGGGTCCTGTGGGTCTCTTCACAGTGACGTCTCCTGACCCACACTCCCCTCCTCCTCTCAATCCCCTTGGCTAATGTAGAGAAGCAGAGAAATCCCACCGACATTCCAGAACCTGGGATTTCTGATTGCCCCTCAATAACAGTTACTTCCTCTGTTTCTGTTTGCTTGGTTCTTTGTAACTTAACTTATGTAAGTGGTGGAGGCAGGATTGGAAACAGAGGTGAGGGCAGAGCACATCTCTTGGAGTTAGACTACACTGCCTCTCAAATGCCAGACAGAGGACAAGCCCCCAAAGGAAACAGAAGAGGAGAGCTCACAGGAAGAACAAAGACTGGGAAAATCAAGGAGGAAGTATCAGATGCTAGAGAGAGGACTAAACCAACCACCACTAATCACTCGACCGGTTGACAGATCACCGATGACGGCATTTTCACTGAAATGCCGTTGAAAGAAGAAAAACCACAGGACAATTTCAGCCATCCCTAAATAAGGTCCAAGCCTCCCACATCCAAAAGGATTACACAGGCAATATTAAAAGACCTTTTATGTCACAACATCTACATAAGGATATATCTTCTCCTTCTTTAAAAAAAAAAAAAAAAGAAAGAAAGAAAAAAAAAGAAAAAAAAAAACAACGGGCACCTGGGCGGCTCAGTCGGTTTAGGATCCGACTTCAGCTCAGGTCATGATCTCATGGATCGTGGGTTCGAGCCCCACATCGAGCTCTGTGCTGACAGCTAGCTCAGAGACTGGAGCCTGTTTCAGATTCTGTATCTCCCTCTCTCTCTGACCCTCCCCTGCTCACACTGTCTCTCTCTCTCTCTCTCTCTCTCAGAAATAAATAAAACATTAAAATTTTTTTAAAAAAAAACCAAACACTACCCATAGAATAGAAAACTTCTGTGTGGGTAAATAAGTTTTGGGGCTTTTCTTGCTTTTTTAAAATGTTTATTTTTGCGAGAGAAAGAGAGTACGGGGGCGGGGCAGAGAGAGATGGAGACAGAGGATCTGAAGTAGGCTCTGCACTGACAGCAGCAAGCCAGATGCGGGGCTTGACCTCGCAAACTGCGAGATCATGAGCTAAGCTGAAGTCAGACCCTTAACTGACTGAGCCACCCAGGTGCCCCTAAGGCTTGGTTTTTAAAACTATTGTGGTAAAAATATGGGAAATAATGCTTTGGCATTTCCACGTCTGAGCTGCTGAGAAGGAAGGGGATGCATACAGCATACATCCATGTGACCTCCTTTTCCTAACCTTTAACTATTCCTTAAAAAACGTAATATAAAAACTTACCTTTACCCGTTATAAGAAGAGCAAAAACCTGATGAATCACTTAAAACTAAAGCAAAAAAAATCACTTCTGAATGTTCTCTTATGTGACTGTAAGAGGAAAATCCATAGGTTCTTATCATTTGGCCCACATTTAAGACAAAGGATGAAATCAACATAAAGCCAGATATTCATGCTGTTAAATCACAGACGTGAACAATCCAACTGACCACTGGGAGAGGAGCCTCAGGCTCCTGTGAATGAAACTACAATTAGGTTTCCTGAAGACGGTTTAGCCTCTGGCTTGTGAGGTATGGATAAAGCATTCAATATAAAAACTTATATATTAGTTATGGGGCACCTGGGTGGCTCAGTCAGTTAAACATCCAACTTCGGCTCAGGACATGATCTCGCAGGTTCGAGCCCTGTGTCAGGCTCTGTGCTGACAGCTCAGAGCCTGGAGCCTGCTTCAGATTCTGTGTCTCCCTCTGTCTCCGCCCCCTCCCCACTCATACTCAGTCTCGGTCTCAAACTAAACATAAAAAATAAAATAAACATTAAAATACATAAAATTAAATTTAAAAAAATTAAAAATTTTTTAAAACATAGGGTTATTAAACAACTGAAAATAGAGGTTCAAAGTAGAACTGTGTTAAAGTTACCAGGATACTGGACTTAAGAACACAATACATCCATCCCAGTCTCTGTAAATGGAGCCTCTTGATGGATAGAAATCAACACACAGAAATATATACATTATCTGTGAAATATATCAGTGGATAAAGTCAGAGCCAACACTAGAATATTATTTAGCCATAAAAAGGAATGAGGTACTCACCTTTGCTCTTAAATGGCTGAAACTAAAAACATGCCAAGTGAAAGAAGTCAGACACTAAAGGACACATATTGTACAATTTCATGTACAGGAAATATCCAGAATGGGTAACTATGGATCACTGTGATTGCCAGGGGCTGGGGGAGGGGGTGAATGAGGAATAACTGTTCAGGTGTTATTTGGGGGTTAAATTAGGTCATAAGGGTGAAGCCCTCATCCTTATATGTAGAGACACCAGAAATTTTCTCTTCCCTCCATGTAAAGACACAATCAGAAGACAGCCCTCTACAAGACAGGAAAGGGGTCCTCACCAGAAACTGAATCTGCCAGCACCTTGATCTTGGACTTTTGGCCTTCAGGGCTGTGAGAAAATAAGTGCCTGTTGTTTGAGACCTGCCGCACCCAACCAAGTCTGGGAGATTCTATTATGGCAGCCCATGTTAAAACTACAGACTGGTTCGGGCACCGGGGTGGCTCAGTTGGTTGAGGGTCCGACTTCGGCTCAGGTCATGACCTCATGGTTCGTGGGTTCGAGCCCTGCGTCAGGCTCTGTGCTGACAGCTCGGAGCCTGGAGCCTGTTTCGGATTCTGTGTCTCCCTCTCTCTCTGACCCTCCCCTGCTCACGCTGTCTCTCTCTCTCAGAAATAAATAAAATATTAAAAAAAAAAAACCAACTACAGACTGGTTATTTTTTAGGTGGTGGGGGGAGGACGGAGAGGAAGAGAAGGGAGAGGAGCAGAAAGAGAGTGAGCAAGGATTCTAAGCAGGCTCTGTCCCGTCAGCATGGAGCTTGATAAGGAGCTCAAACACATAAACTATAAGATCATGACCTGAGCTGAAACCAAGAGCCAGATGCTCACCCAGCTGAGCCACCCGAGTGCCCCTAAGACTACAGCATTACAGTCAAAGCCATCTTACAAATGGGAAGCATGAGGCACAGAAGAGGAACGCAGCTTGACCAAGGCCATCCACCCAGCAAGCACTGAGATCCAGGCAGCCTGTTGCCCAACCTTCCCTTCTAAACCATACTCCACTCTTGCTGAATGGACACCAGGGGCCAAGAGAAGTAGGATAGGACCCTCGTATGGCATCCAACCTTCCATACCTCATATCCCTGCCAAATAAAAAAAAGAGTAGTTTTAAAATTGGAAAATAAAACTTTCCCCTTTAACAGACAAGACTATCCAGCTTCTATCCCTGGATTAGCCAAGTAAAACATAAAGAAAAGGCCAAAAAGACTGAATAAAATGGGGATCTATTCTAGAAATGCAGAAATTTAACCTACGTACAACCCTGGCAAAAATGGTTTTACAACATAGCAAATATTTTTTTGGAAGCAGCTAACACTAACTCAAAGGCAAACAGCCATTCCACTCCCTCTTTCTGCTCCAAAGTTAAGTAGCGTCACTTCCTCACTGTTTAGTATAAGCCCCAGTCAAGTTTGGTTTGGCTCAGGCAGTAAAAACCAACATGCATTCACTACTTGTCAACATTTTACAAATCAGGACGATTCACAGAAATCTACATATCTGGCCTCTTTAAAAACTAGAAGGCCTGGGCACGCCTGGGTGGCTCAGTCAGTTGAGCGCCCAACTCTTGGTTTTGGCTCAGATCACGATCTCAGGGTCATGGGATCCAGCCCTGCGTCAGCCTCCATGCTGAGTGTGGAGCCTGCTTGAGATTCTCTATTAAAAAAAAAATAGTAAAAATAAAATAAAACCAGAAGGCCTGGCAACACCGAGTCTTTTTTTATTTTTTTATTGATTATTTGTGAGAGACCGCAAGCAGAGGAGTGAGAGAGAGAGAGAGAGGACAGAGGATCATGGGCTCTGTGCTGACAGCAAAGAGCCTGATGTGGGGCTTGAACTCACAAACCTTGAGATCATGACATAAGCCGAAGTCACACGCTCAACCGACTGACCACCCAGGTGCCCCAACACGGAGTCTAGAATTCTCCCAGGCTCGCGAGCACCAGTTAACCAGAATCCCCACCATTCCCTATGCACACGACCTGGCTCATTTCATTCATGTCCTCACCTGCGGATCCCTATGGGCCAGTGTTTGCAACTCTTTCAGACAGCAGGTCACGTGGTCCACGCCCCCATACAGATTTTTTAAAAAATGAATTATTTGGTGTATGATGTCTCCACTCAAAGGAAGCTTGTGAAGGTAAATGGTTCAATTATTTAATGGGCTTGTCCAGCTGGGCTCTTTAATTAAAGTTGGCTCAAATCAAAAGGAAAACGTGCCTGTTTTTAGGCCAGTCTTGGACACAACCTACTGAATCATATCCTAATTCTGACCAAATGACAGAATAAAGCCCTTTTTTAAAAGCATGAATTGTAGCCACCCAAGTTAAGTGTTCTATTTATAGCTGCTAGGGATTAAGGCTTCCAACATCTTTTGCCGACATCCTGCCCCAGCACGAGTGCACACACGCACACACCCACACACACCCATGTCGCTGCCTCTATATTGAATTTCAGCCGCCAGCAAGTCAGACTTTTTCCATTAGTTTGGTTTGGGATGATTCCTGAGCTATAGGCACGCTTCCTGGCCCGGGGCCAAGAGAACACCAGAATGCAAAATCCTGTTTATTTCTAAAAACAAAACAAAATAAAACTGATTCTATCTTCTCTCTGGTTTTCATAAAGTTCAACCAAAAAGGAGCCTGCATTTCTCCCTGTGCTTCCATCAAAACCCGTTGCTTTCCCCCCGGTTATAAAGCAAGTTTCATACTCCAAATTGAAAGGTGCTAAAAACTCAAAAAGAGGGACCAGCAGCGATCACTATAATGCACTCTGAAAACTCTGGCTGATTAATTTTAAACACCCAAACCTCGAGTAACCACCAAGTCTTCTTTGACTAGCACTAAAGCAGGGGGCTGTCCACTTGGTAATTCTGGAAGGAACCCAGGCCTTGGTGCCATGAAACGCTTGTGAACATTTCAAACCGTGAGGTTTGGTTCTCCTGCATGGCCGCCTGGAACTCAAGACTGAACGATGAACTGCAAGTTTCAGCCCTGGTATCAAAGTGTCTTCTCCATAGGTCTGTGGATGATGTATTATTTAAGAAACTGCACACGTAGGAGGGAAATGAGGCCTGTCATCACCGAGACCCCGGGACAGCAATAGGTCAGAGACCAGGAAGGAGGCCGGGGGGTAGGGCTGGGGGGTGGAGGGGGATCACGCACAGAAGCAAGAGCAGCCAGTTGTGTGAAGTGGGGGTTGGGTGTGGCCTCAGGGACCGCAAGAAGCGGAATCAGAACGAGAGAGACAAATGAGAAGTATGACACCTATGTATTTAAGTTCAGAAATGAGGCTGGAAAAAAAAAAAAGCTCCAAGTTCAACAGGCAAAGCAAAGCCTTGACCTAGACTGGGGGAGGCGGGGGAGGCCGTGGGACACAGCTGCTGAGGAGGTGTGAGAACCGAGGAGGAGACGCAGGAGACACGGAGGAAGGAACAACCTCCATAACGTGGGTTAGTCACTGTAGCTCAAGGTTGAAGGCCGCTTTATCGTTCCCGTTAAGGCAAGAAACAATATACCACCCCCCGCGGGCCTGGGCTCCTCGCAGCAAGCGGGCACCTGGGAACACAGACTTGGGCAATAAAAAAAGGCCAGAAAAAAGCTATTGGGGCGCCTGGGTGGCTTAGCCGGTTAAGCGTCCGGCTTTCACTTAGGTCATGATCTCGCGGTTCGTGGGTTCGAGCCCCGCGTCAGGCTCTGTGCTGACTGTCAGCTCAGAGCCTGGAGCCTATTTCAGAGTCTGTGACTCCCTCTCTCTCTGACCCTCCCCTGCTCATGCTGTCTGTCTCTCTCTCTCCTAGAAATAAAAAATAAAAAAAATAAAAAATAAAAAAAAAAGGCCAGAAAAGACAAAGGCACATGAACAACTTTTATGTGCTCCTGACAGAGTGATGAAGACCTTAATATTTCAGCGTGAAGGTGGCCAGGCTGAGAAAGCTCATCGCCGAGAGTCTCCTCCGGTGACCCTCCACGCAGCCTCTCCGTGTGATTCTGACCTGTGACCACCTTCCCAAGGAAGCTTCATGAGCTGTTGGAATCCCCTATGAGGCCTGCAATGCCCATTCACGGAGGAACCTAATATCCATCATCAGTAAATCCATGGTACCAGAGAGCAGCCAGCAAAGCAACCAATCCAAACGTCTCATGACTCTCTCCTCATGGGGACCGGGGGTACCTGAGGAAGCTACGTGGCCGCGTTAACTCTGCAGACTTGTCATTTCTGCCAAGTCACTGTTTTTGTTTTATTTGTGAATATGGAGTTTGTAGCTTAGATAGATCCTGTATTTGAGAGAGTCCCAGACAAAACACACCCTCAAGTAGATACACAAACCATGAAAATAACCTTGAAATATAATCGCTGCCTAGTGGGGGAGGGGGTCACATTACAGCAGGAAAAGTGCCAACATTAGATAAATTCACAGCCAGCCTTCCAGACTGCCAATCCACCTGGCCTGGGGAGGAGGGGTAAACTCCTGAGATACGAACTTAGAAGAAACGAACACAGTCTCTGGAGTTAGACCAGACGGGACTTGGAATCCCAAGTACTAGCTATGTGACTTGACTAGTTATTTAACCTCTCTAAGCAACAGGTTGTTCAACCCTAGATGGGATTAACAATTGTTCCTAACAAGAGAAAGACTCAGTGAGATGATACAGAGGAGGGATTAGCACAACAAATGGTACCAAATAAGCATCTCATAAATGTCCTATTACGGCTGTTGTTAGTTTCAGAAGTTTATAGCTTCTAGACAAGTCCAAGGCACCTTATATATATGTATATATAAATATATATATATAAATGTATATATGTGTATGTATATACACATATATATACATACACACACGTATATAGGTTTGTTCTAACCATTGCTAAATTTTTTAAATTTATTTTTGAGAGAGAGAGAACGAGAATGGGTGAGGGAGGGGCAAAGAGAGAGGGAGACACAGAATCCAAAGCAGGCTCCAAAGCTCTGCGCTGTCAGCACACAGCCCAAAGCTGGGCTCCAACTCCCAAACCACGAGATCATGACCTGAGCTGAAGTCAGACGCTTAACTGACTGAGCCACCCAGGGGCCCCAATCCAAGGTACCTTTCAAGGTGTGTCAGTTCATCAGTTGTACTTCCCAGGTATCTTCTGGTGCACCCCCCGCCCCCACCCCTGGCATCATGGGCTCAATAAGTCAGCAGTAGGAACCCCACTTATAGCCAGATGCCCACTTTAGCTGCCTCAGCCTCACAGTACACCAGGTCCATCTGCACAACTGAATCACGCTGAATTCCGTCAATGATGATCTTTAACAAGCAGTGATCTCTGAGGCAAAGAAATTCCTCACCATACTCAAGTTTCTTATCATTAATCTGAATTAACCGAGCTGATGAGTAAGTACTTGGCACACATCCCTTACCAGCTGAATGGCTCGGTCCCCTGAGTAGTAGGTCCAAGGCTTGGCGAGGAGGTCATTGCTAAAGCCTCATTACCAACCTACCCAGCCTAGATTCCCATCATGAGCCATGTCCAGAGTCCTTTATCCCACATCAGGGTCAGCTAATGCCCAACAAATTATCCACTTCGTAAATGAACTTTGCGTCGACAGAGAGTGGTGCAGACTCTTGTTCTAACAAATTCACGCTCCTATTCGGAGTCCTTTCCCCATCAACAAATAGAAACATGCAGGACCCTATCGTTCATCTAGACAGAGGTCTCGTTTCTGGCACCTTCCACATTAAAAAGCAACAAAATCAACAGAAAACCAGAGTATTTCCCTGCTTGGTCTTCCTGTTAGTGGGAAAGAAAAGGTAAGGAGGAACACTCGAAGAACTCTTAACACTTTAAATATTTTACAATTTTATATGCCACATCATACCTCAGTAGAGCTGATTTGGGGGTGGGGGGGAAGTCCTCACTTCTAAACCACAGATTAAATCCAGGAACTTTAAAGATGAACCCAACTTACTTTTCCTCCTGCCCGAAGGTTTGGTGAGAACAAGAAGGGTATGAACTTAGAAGCATTCTTCTATTTATTTTGCAGTGTGGCCCGCCGTTTCTGCCGCCCTCCCCAAGCGTTCAGTGATTCACTGCTGCAAGAATTCATCGGCATGCAAGAAAACAACGTGCTAGGTGAAAATTAAGCCGAAAGAAAAATCACACACTTACTCATCAACATAGGGAGAAGCAGTAAAGGAAGAAAGTGTGGAGTCTGTCACTAAAGGTTCACTCACCCCTTGTAAGAGGCTGCCTCGCACGTTATCAGGGTCCGTGACTCAAGTGCTAAGAAATGAATGTAAATAATCACGTGGTGGCAGAGAGAGGACCTGAAGGCAGAGCTCTAGTTCTGGCCCCTTCCAGCTCCTTCTATGTCACATCTACACACGGGTCTCCTGGTGCTCAGTGACGGAAATGGCCCTGTTTATTCCTTTGCCTTTTAGGACAAAAGGAAGCCTGTAGTTAAAAAGCCCTAGGAAATAACAACTTCCTAGCCCACTGTATAAATACACAGACCTAGAATAAATGTATTGTTCAGGTCACCTGGGTGGCTCAGTTGGTTAAGCATCCGACTTTGGCTCAGATCCTGATCATGCGGTTTGTGAATTCAAGCCCTGCATCGGGCTCTGTCCTGACAGCTCAGGGCCTGAGCCTGCTTCAGATTCTGTATCTCCCTCTGTCTCTTTTTCTCTCTCAAAAATAAACAATAAATATTTTTAAAAAGAATATATTTTTCATGGATGCCATAGGAATTAATTTCAGAATAAACAGAACTCTAAATCTAGATATATAACATAACTGAGCCATACTAAACGGAACTGGAATATCAAATTAAAAAATCAGATATTCTAAAAGATACATTACAGGAAATTATGTTAGCAGTCCTCATTTTCCTGAGGAAACAGACAACTAAAATACAAAAGGGTAGAATTTTACAGAATCAAGTCCGTCTTCTGTATCAGAGGTTCTCAGTCTTGGCACTAGTGACATTGGAACTGAATCAGTCTGCGTTGTGGGGGCCTGTGCTGTGCATCTCAGGAAGTTCAGCAGTGACCCTCACTTCCACCCACTAAATGCCAGTAGTACCCTCCCAACATCAGTAACAACCCAAAATGTCTCCAGACGTTGATAAGTGTCCCCCGGGAAGCCAAACTGTTCAGCTGAGAACAACTGTTCTATATAAAATTCAAATCTCATCCATAATGATCTACCAAACCCTTAGCAACATTCAGACTACACACTTTATGAGCAAAAAAAAATGTATCTGCTGATATAACAATGCCAGCACTTTATTTTTCATGCTAGCGATTTCTCTTTAAACTATAAGATTTGTATTCGTTAGGAATGGAAAACATCAGCAGCCAACACATTGCTACCTTCACTGCATTACAGCTTTGCAAAATTCACTTAAATGTAAACCATTAATTAATTATCAAGTAAAAATCTAAGGTCAGTAGAAGGAGAATCAATTTCCAAAGTGGTTTCTTAAGATCTTATCACTTGCTGTGAACCTCAAACTGCTCTAAAAAGGAAAGTCTTTACTAAAAAAGATTTATCCCTAAACTTAAATGAGATGGTGCTTTCATCCATCTCTGCTGAGGAAGATGTGAGGGGTCCAGATGCCGAAATATGACCAGACAGCCGAGAGCCACTTACAGCAGAGAGGCAGACAGAAGCAATCAGCAAAGCAGATGACAGGCAAGATTCACAAACTGCGTGCTGATTCCAAAGCAAACACGCCTTGTCACAACATCACTTCATGGGAATCTGGACTTGATCACAAACACACAAAGCCAAGAAAAATGATTTAGGAAATTCAATGTGACCTTGGCCTTCAGTAGAAATTCTCCCCAGAAATCTACAAATTTTATAGAAACTAGTCTTTGAGGGGCGCGTGGGTGGCTCAGTTGGTTAAGTGTCCAACTTCAGCTCAGGTCATCATCTCGCGGTTCATGAGTTCGAGCCCCGAGTCGGGCTCTATGTTGACAGCTTAGAGTCTGGAACCTGCTTAGGATTCGGTGTCCCTCTCTCGCTCTGCCCCTCCCCCGCTCATATTCTGTCTCTGTCTGTCTCTCAAGAATAAACATTAAAAACATTTTTTTAATTTTAAAATGTTTTATTTATTTCTAGGAGAGAGAGAGAGACAGTGTGAGCAGGGGAGGGTCAGAGAGAGAGGGAGTCACAGACTGAAACAGGCTCCAGGCTCTGAGCTGGCAGTCAGCCCAGAGCCCGAGTGGGGCTCGAACCCACGAACCGCGAGATCATGGCCTAAGCGAAAGTCGGACGCTTAACCGACTAAGCCACCCAGGCGCCCCTAAAAACATTTTTTTAATAAAAAGAAAAAAAAAAACTAGTCTTTGAATCTTCTTCCCAGCAGAACCCCTGCAATAGCTGTCACTCGGGATGAACGTTCAGTGGCCCACTACGAAAACAATCAGGGTCATGTTTTTATTGTTTGATTACAGGAAAACTTCCATTCCTTGTTCCACTCACTGGCAAAAACAGGTAATTCTTCCTGGGTTTGTATCACCTGACTTTGGTCTGCTCTCTACGGAGATGCAAAGATACATTCCTAATGATTTCAACTCAGATGCTATCTTCACCTCCTTCTACACAAACTACTGACATCACCTCCAAATGAATCTGAGTTCCCCAAAACTCGAGATCTTTGGGTCCAAATTCCAGTTCTGCCATTTCCCAGCTCTGGGAACTTGGGCAAATTACTTAATTTCTTTGAGACTCTATCCTTATACGTAAGAGAGAAGAGAATGGTGTCAACCGCATATGACTATTGGCAGATTCATTGAATTAGTACCTGCAAGTGATCAATACAGTTTCACTAGTTAAACTAGATAAAAGAAAATGCACGATGCCCCCAGGCTTCATTTCTTTGAACACGGCAGGCACCTGCATTTGAGAGAATCCCTGAAGAATGAAAATCTTAAGGAAATGCAAGGTCTATGATTAGCAAGGCGTTTTTCTAAGGACCCTGTCCCAGCAAGGCATGTAATGTGTGAAAAGGTGGGGAGGCGGCTTATAACTTTTTATCTTCTTAGAAAACTGTAAGTGGGTCAGAAATCCTGCCTACTGGAAACTACTTCTGAAGAGCAAACAATTCACCTAATTACATGTGGACAAAACCCTTCGGCAGCATGGCCTCGGGGAAGAGGCTTCATTTCCCACATCAACAGCTGTGGCTGCCTCAGTGTGTAACTATGAGGCTAAATCTAGCACACACGTGTGTGCATATATATATACATGTGGAACGCATGTACACGCACACGTGTTACATATAAGTGCGGGTGTGGGACCCTACATGCACATGGATGCACACACAGATTTCATATCTATAAACTAAGCAAGAAAAAAATCTATTACACTCGTAAGCACAGCTCACGGGCTTCTTGGTGAAACACTGGTCACACAGTATGCACGTTCTTGGTGAAAGAAAAAACAAGAGCAAGAAGAGATTTTTCATTGAAAAACCAGGAGCTATAAAGAAATAAAATCTGTGTGTGGAGAAATTCTTTGCTCTCCTGGCGGATGGTGAGAATACGGGGAAGCACTATCAACTCCTATTTTAATTACAAAAGGGAAGAGTTGCCAAGATCAGGGGCGGAGCCAAAGGAAGTGAAGGCAGTTCAGGCAGAGTGCTGGGCTGGGGGAGCTGGGGACAGACCAGTGCCTGGAGCAGGTGGCTCCTCGCAGGTGGGGGGGGGGGGACTAACAAAGCTAAAGAGAGTTCCCTTCCATAGGATGTCTCTTTTTCTTTCCCCAGTGCCCAAGAAACTATCTGTTATGCAAAGCACAGGACCAGAAGCAATGAGGAGCAGGAAGAAAGAGGCCCTGCCCAGTAAGAAATAACGGGAAAACGCTCCCCTCGCTTCCATACTGGGCTCCTCTTCGCTGAGCATTCCTCCCAGAGAGGCAGAACCCAGGACCAGATGAAGGCAAGAATCTAGGGACGCTTCTCCATCTCTCTGCGCACTGTTCCCAGTGGTGTGCACAGCCACGGGCCCTGAGCACGTGGCCCCTCACGGAGTGACAAGCCCACGGGTGGAAACTGCCAGCTGCCTGCCCTGCTTCTCATCACACCCTCTGCCTGGATGAGTCCCTCACTGCCGCCACGCCACGCCTGGCTCCACTCCAGACTCGCCGAGGACACTTTCAGTGGCCCCAGACATCTTAGCTTCCGTCAAAGAAATCCCCTTTGCATCCAGTGCCGCTGAGATCCTGAGGGATGGAAGGAAGATCCTGTTGGATTTTTCAGCATCCCAGAAAGGCTTAGCTCACATCATTAGAAGAACAAAATATGGATGGGAATAAGCAGATGCAAACCTGTATTAAATTTTTTTAATGTTTATTTTTGAGAGAGAGAGAGAGAGAGAGAGAGAGAGACAGAGCATGAGCAGGGGAGGGGCAGAGAGAGAGGGAGACACAGAATCCAAAGCAGGCGTCAGGCTCTGAGCTGTCAGCACAAAGCCCAACGTGGGGCCTGAACTCACAAACTTTGAGATTGTAACCCAAGCTGAAGTAGGATGCTTAACCCACTGAGCCACCGAGGTGCCCTGATGCAAACCAGTATTGAATGACAATGGTACGCACTGTAAACAGTATAGTGTTACTTTCGTCTTGCACTAGCACTTAATAACACTTATTTCAAAGTCCATGGAAAGATTTCCTGGGGGTAATAAGCTTTAAAGCCCCCCCCACCCCCGACACACACACACACGCACAGAGTATTGTAGGTTACCTAAATCCCTCAGTTAGAACAACTGCCTGGTAACTTGGCTCAGGGTTAACACACAATACAAAAGGAATGAGAATTAAGGCTCTCCAGGCAACGTAAAGCCAGGTCCTTTGACTTTAATTAAACATCAGCACCCACACAGGGATTTTCTGAGAGCCTGATATAAAGCAGCGGCACAGCTCGAAGTTCACTGAGAACCGACTCCCCACTGCAGCTCAGAGGAGAGCTTGACAACAGCCCCGGCAATCTAGTTCCTTTGTGAAGCAATGTATGTCATTAAGATTCTAATTAGAGGTCACAAAATCCCCATCATAAAGACATCAGGACAGGGTCTCTCCACAGAGCTTTCTGTATGTAAGGCACACTGACACCTCTCATAAAACTTTCGCTGCCCAATAATCAGAGTAAAAATGCGCAAACTCTTTAATCAAACATCTCCACTCCCGGGAAATTTTAGTCTCAAGAAATAAACAAGGGTACAATGATCTAGGTTTAAGGACGTTCACGTGCTGATTTCTAGAAAAGCAAACAACTAGAAACAACCCAAAATGGTCATATATATCGTGATACATGCCCAGGAGGAATGGGCAGGATCATTCTTAGACCCGGCCACATAGGACTCCTAATTCGGACTGTAGGCTCTAGAGTGCGCGCTGCATACCACGATGACAAAAATAATAATAAATGTAGCAAACAAACAGGAGCTCCTCAAAGAATGAATCATGGTCATTGGTGGAAAATGTTATTTTGTATGTACGGTTATGAGTTATTTGATGTGAACGACTGTTTACTATTAATACTAGCAAAAGCTTCCAAAAACTCCAAACAGAACTTGGCTGTTTCACTTTCAAAAACTGTGCTCTTAAAATTTTAGAGAAAAATTGCATCAAACAGAAATGATATGTGAAACATTCAACAAAACTGAAATTTCAAGAAAATATGTAAAACATCAGATTATGGAAATAAAAACATTTACAAGACCAGGCAGGAAAAGATTCCTTCGCATAATCCCCAAACACATATATACACATACACATAATCCCCAAACACATTTTTATGCAGATTATTTTGTAGCCAAGACGCATTAAGGTATAGTTTCATCTGAAAACAGATTTTTGGGGGTGCCTGGGTGGCTCAGTCGGTTAGGTGTCCGATCTCGCGGTCCGTGAGTTCGAGCCCTGCGTTGGGCTCTGTGCTGACAGGTCAGAGTCTGGAGCCTGCTTCAGACTGTGTGTCTCCCTCTCTCTCTGCCCCTCCCCTACCCGCATTCTCTCTTTTTCAAATATAAACACTGAAAACAGATTTTTAATGAATTAACTTGTTTTCTTTATAATGTACACAGCATGGAAAAGCTTAATAATGAAAATACACAGTATTAATGATATGATTTACATAATGAAAATCTTTAGTACCTTCCGCAATATCCATGATCACACGTAACCCTATTCTTTTTTTAATCAAAATATTGCTGTATGAGTGAAATAGATAAAAGGGATTAAGAGTATACTGATCTTATGTGGAAACTAATTTGACAATAAACTATTTGTAAAAAAAAAAAAGAGTATACTGATCTTGATGAGTACTGAGCAATGTACACTTGGTGATTTATTATACTGCACACCTGAAACTAATAACACTGTTAACTACGCTTCAATTAAAAAAGAAAAATAAATATTTCTGAATGAATTTTTTTTGACAATGTCAAAACTACTGTCCTACATTACAATGCAGGCCTTTCCCAAGGCCTTTAATTTTTAAGTTAATTAAAAAACAATCCAGGAATCACGATGACTCAAGAAAGATCTTTTACTTTGGTGTTACTGCCAATAAAACATAAACTGTAAAAATCTTGACAAGAACCCTATAATTTAGTGATTTTGATGAAATATGGGCAATAGATTTATGGAAAATATATTATGGACTATATGGTCTATTACTCATGCAAAAATCACTGGCCTATCAACAGAATGGCCACACATGTGCACTGTCATTTTCTTTTACCTTTGATATTCTGCTGACTTTGGGCAATAAAAAACACAGCTTTACACAAACTTTTTGACTGTGTCCTCATGAAGGTATATATGTCAAGGTAGGCAAAGGCATCTTATTTACCAGTTTGTAAGCCTGACTTATAACTTTTAAATATTTGGATATGTGATAGAGGTCCACTTTTGTAGTCTTGCCCCGGCCCTGAAGATGACACTTGCAAGTTTTGTGACAATTAAAACTTTTCTCAACTCTTAAATGAAAAACATTACAGGTGCGCTTTTATAGAAACAGATATGCGGAGGCACAGAAAACACACATTCCAAAACATTAAATGTAGGACCCAGGGGGCAGGCACCTGAGTGGCTCAGTTAAGCAGCAGACTTTGGCTCAGGTCAGGATCTCACAGCTTGTGAGTTCAAGCCCTACACCGGCCTGTATGATGTCAGTGCTGAGACCACTTCCGATCCTCTGCCCCCGGTCTCTCTGCTCCCCCAGTTCCCTCTCAAAAATTAAACAAACATAAAAAAAAAAAATAGGACCCAGGGAGTTTCTGTCTCTTACTTATAGCATTTTCTAAATTTAGTACATTTTCTTTGCTGGAAGAAGGAGAGAAGAAATTAAGAATGTTGTGGCAAACAGTACGTTACTTTCGACGTGGCAACGTCATTTACTGATGACAGAGTAAATCTACGTCCATGAAAGTTTTTTAAAGCATGAACATTCCTAATTCTAAATATATTCCCTTAAATGTAATTTAAATATCTATGAAGCTAATAAAACCAAGAATTCACTAACGTTAGGTACACACGAGCATGTGGTCTATGGAAGAACTTCTAAAGTGAATTTTAACACAGAAAAAGTAGACTTCACGAACACATGCTCTTGCAGAGAAGGCCACTTCTCTCCATAATGTATACCATTGTCAGTGGGCACTCCTCAAATGCTATTAAGGGACCAAAAAAAAAGACATTTAAAAGAATTACAGATTTCTTTTAGGACCCAATGTTGGGTAAGAAGCCACGTTTAAAAGCTTACAATCTACTCCAGCACCCTCCAAATCTTCACCTCTAAATGACAAATAAGTAGCAAAAATAAGCAAACCTACTCCAAAGTGCAAAAATTCAACCTTGCCTACCTTTCCTTTGTAATAATGCACATAAAAAAAAAAAACACACATAAAATGCTTTTATACAGAGACGGTTTTAATCCTGCAGAACCGATACTGCAGCTCCGGTGAAGGTATTAAATTTACAACCCCATGTGCCACTCCCTCTCTCTGGCTGTATTTCAACAGACAAGAACTCCAACACCTTTCCCCGGAACTGGCAGAGTCAGGTGATAGGCTGTCACGTGACAGGAGACGCCAGATTTAAACTGGGGACTCAAGTTGCATTCTTTAGACCGGGCGGTCGCATTTTCCCCAAAGAGCTCTCGGCAAGGCAGCAAACCGTTTTAGCCAAGGAATGCTCTGAGAAATGTCCAGTTGTACTGTCAGTGATCACTCGACGAGCATTAATAAGCTGAAGCAAAACACAACCGAATCGGAGAAACGCTGGGAAAGTTGCCAGAATCCTGGATTGAAAGAGAAGATTCCATCAGAAAACCTCAAAGGCAAACACTGCCATAATTGATAGCTAGAACTGGGGAAACAAATGAGTCCTACCCTTTCTTGTAATAAACATATCTCACAAAGCTAGTTTTCAAAGAGTCTTAATACATAAATCTTCCTACCGTCCTCATGAGGTCAGGGCCGGCCGCTTTAGAAGCCACATTTTGCAAGAAAACAGAAGGTATGTCTTCTTTAAGTAAAAAGCAAACCAGATAAAAATTAACAGCGGGATTTAATTTTCCTCTGGGTTTCAAGGTTTCTGGAGTGTGGATTACCTGTTAACCCAAACCCCGTGCAATTTAACTGAAAAATCACCAACGAATTGCCTACTGCACTTCAAAGAGCATAGAAACAATGGTATAAGCAGAAGGCAAATGACATCAACAGGACAGAAAAAAAAAGAGTGACAGTGAAGAGTAGAGAGGTTCTGGAGACATAGGTCTGTGTCTGATTCCTAATGATCACTTTCTGACTGTGTGACGCTTGGCCACTTACTTGACCTCTCTGTGTCTCACTTTCTTCCTCTATGGGGACTTACTTCTTGAGATGTCAAATAGATTACATGAGTTACTGAATGCCCAGCACTCAGGAACATGCCTGGCACGTAGTAAGCTCTCAGTAAACGTGAGCCATATTTATTATTGTCCTCCAAGAATTGTCAATGCTTCACAATCAAGGAAAAAACATTAGAAGCATCGCCCCTCTCACCATAAAAGGATCTGTACTTGGGGGACAAAAAGGCTATACAAAGAGAGAGAATCCCATCCTTAAGGACCTCTCAGTGCAAAGGAGGTGATAAAACTTACAAATGACATATTTAACCTGTGGAGGCTTGGTTTACTCATTTGAGAGGGAGAAGAAGAAAAAGATAAGTAAACCCTCCAGCAAACCAGGGTAAATTCCTAATGAGACCAGGACAGAAAGAGGCAGAGCCAAGGTCAGAGGAAAGAAAGGTGCGGGGGAGGAGGGGGAGGCGCCGTGAACTAGACCGGTCAGGGATGGTTTCAAAAAGGCACCAGTCAAGGCAGGACACCAATAAGCAGAGAGCGCAGCACACACAAAGGTGTAGAGAAGGATGGGTAAGAGATCTCCAGGGTGGAATTCACACGGGGAAATTAATAGGGAGTTGCAAGATCAGAAGGCCTGGAAAATCAGACCAAGGAATGTGAGCCTGATTTTATAAGCAATACGGACATGCTTCAGACAGAATTCTGGAAAGGCAAAATCTGCCAGAAGTGTACAGGTTGAAGGGGAGGAAATGTATAAATGCCATCTAGCAGAAGAAACGATACTGGGCAACAGCGCTAAGGTCAAGGTCTCCCTGCCCTGCTGAATTCTGGAATTTCATTCACCATCAAGAGCCACTCACTCTTACTTTCTAAGATACTGTAACTAATCTCTTCTTACTCACCTGCCATATGCCAAGTCTCAAATTCTAATCATCATGCAAGGTTGACACTATCATCCCCACAGAAATAAAGCCCAGGAAGGTCAGAAAACCCAAGATCGCACTGGGGGGGGTGCAGCTGGGTTCCCCAAAGCTACATCTTTTCTACTTTTAAGGATGAAGTACTTTTCATTCCAGGGGGCATTCAGGTGTGGGTAAGTACTGCCAAGCTTAAGTAGATGTCGGTGTTTGCTCATTCTTGAATGTTCCCTGCAGATGATTCAAAAACGTTCCATAGCAGTTACTCTGAATGCAAAATTTTGAAACTCATCAAGAAGGTATCCTTACAGACAGAAATAAAGAAGAGTAAGAGTATACTTCTGGTGATGAGCATGGAGTAGTAACACATTGGAATTCTTCTAGCATACAGCTGAAACTAATAGATCTCTGTATGTTAATTACACTTCAATAAAAACCAAATTTAAGAAATAAAACCATAGGGACGCCTGGGGAGGCTCAGACGGTTGAGTGTCCAACTTTGACTCAGGTCATGATCTCACAGTTTGGGAGTTCGAGTCCTGAGTCGGGCTCTGTGCTGACAGCTCAGAGCCTGGAGCCTGTTTCGGCTTCTGTGTCTCCCTCTCTCTCTGCCCCTCCCCTGCTTATGCTCGGTCTCCCTCAAAAATACACATTTAAAAAAATTGTTTAATTAAAAAAACAAAGTCTCTTATTTCCTATCAATTTCAATAGAAGAGCACATTCAAGGTGAGGGTCCTTAGAGGTGACCCCACTTAAGACCAGCAGAGCTCAAAAAGCAAACACTCCTCTCCCCTCTCACCACTCTGGTTAAATAGTGGAGGCCCCGCCCATGCTGGTTCCTGCCTGATTTGAGAGGTGAGAACAGCAAGCCACAGGATATGGGGAGAATAGTCCCTCCCTGCCAGGCCAGGGAGATCAGGGCTCCCTGCTGGTGACAAGTGTCTAGCTTGCAGCTGCCCCCGGGGCTCTGATGTCCCTAACATGGAAGGGGCCAAAAAATGAGTATGTGACAACATAAACCTTGACTGGATGTGCAGAAAAGACAAGGCACTATAACTCCAACAGAGTTAAAAAAAAAAAAAAAAAAAAGAAAAGAAAAAGAAAAAAAGACATCCCCAGCAAACAGCCTGGTGAAGGCTGGGGGACCTCACGGAGTAGTCACACCCGGGAAGGGTGCCCGCTTTTTTAGAAATGCAGATCCCAGAGCTCCAGCCCCAGACTGAGTTGCTAGGTTTTCAACATGCACCCCAGCTGGTTCTCATGCAAACCAAGCCTTAAGCACTGGGGTCAGTGCTTAAGGATCTGCTGAAACAAGGAGCCCCCGGAAAATAAGACTTAATTTTTTTTTTAAAATCAAGGCAATAAATATCACTGAGACCTGAAACAAAATAAAAATACTATCAAAGGGGGGAGAGAAATAGCCTCAAAAATGACTTCCAGCTTAAAACGCTATTTGAACTCGAGGTTAACAATCAATACCAAGACACCTTCCCAAATTAAGTGGCAACAAGGAAGGTGATTCCACGTGAAGAGCAAGAAATAGGTGCAGCTGGGATGTTTTCACCAACAATTTATCTCAAGACATTAATAACCTGCCTTCGATGCTTGTATTCATGATACTTATGGACATTTTACATTTTTATTCTGAAAATCAAGCAGTCCTATACCTTCCATCAATAATCCTCAGGAGATCTTTTGCTACGGCCACACCTATTCCCAAAATAGAAAACAGAAATACAGGAGCCCCTTTATGTGTTCAGCTGGTACTTACCCGGCCTCCACAGCCCTCACTGCCTACCTGGCCCCCGGGGGACACGGAAACCCCATCCACTTCACAATATCAACAACATGTTTGCAAAATAATCTTGCCACTTGGTTGAGCCTTTTCTGTTTGCTTCAAAAAAAAAAAATTGCTTCCGGTTACAGACATACCTCAACATAGTTTCTGTTAAACTTTTTAACTACTCCAAACGCTGAAAAATCAAGTTTTCCCAGAAGTGCACACACACGATTTCATTGACAGAAGCCATGAAAATGTAAGGCCATGAAGGAACTGCGCCACAGTCGGGGAGCGTGGGGCACCCGGCTTCTCCCAACCCGAGGAACATTCTGAAATCAGTAGCCATCGGGTGACGGCACCAGCCTCACGGGCATCTCACTGGCCGGCAGTAAAAAAGCCCTGGTGGCTATTTAAAGCAGACAAGCGCGGGCAGGAAGGTGTGCTTGCAACACGCACAGGAATGAATTCCAGGAGGCAACGCTCTATGGGCTGGCTCCGCGGTTCTCAATAGGGAGGGACTTTACCCTCGGGGTCTCAGGAAGCAACGTCTGCAATCATTTTGGTTGTCACAACCTGGGAGGCTACTAGCACCTAGCGGGTAGGGGTGCCACCTCTCCCAGTGGTATTGTTCGACACCCCACAATGCACAGGACAGCCTCCCAACCACAAAGAATGAATGGAGCCACAATGTCAATTGCACCCGGTTTGAGAAACCCTGGTCTAGCTCTAAGCAGTGGCTGCTAGTCACAAGGAGCTCCCGTTTTCTTATTGTCCGGCCCTGCTCACAGAGAGCTAATACATGCAACATCTTGTTCTCTTTTTCTCTTTTTAATTGCTAGTGTTAGTTAGCCTCAAATTGTTGTCAGCATGCAACAAGTGACGATGCCTAAGTCACAATGGAAGAAGTTAGCAGAAAGACACCGGTTATCAGGACCGCTACTCAGCGAGGAGTCCCTACAGTTTTGCTGTGCTTGGAAATATATCACTTCCAGTTACTGTTTCTACCCTAACAGGACATTAATAGATTTTCTTCACTGGAGAATTTCACAGAATTTAACAAAAAGATGGTCTGTCATAAGCCACTAACAGAGACAGACGGGATCTGTATCAGGAGTTTGTTTCTAATTCATACAGTACCGTGTTGCCTCGCTGATTGACCTTGATGGCCTCCCAAGGTCATTACAATTAGGGGTGGAACTCTGAAGGTTGATTAGAAATTAATATTGTACAAGTACATCACAAAATTAAAAGCATAACTATTTTTTCTCATTTTTTAAGTGTTTTTATTTATGAGAGAGAGACAGAGACAGAGCTTGAGCAGGGGAGAGGCAGAGAGAGAGAGAGGGAGACACAGAATCTGAAGCAGGCTCCAGGCTCTCAGCTGTCAGCACAGACTCACGGCTTGAACCCACCAACTGTGAGATCGTGACCTGAGCCCAAGACGGAATCTTAATCTACTGAGCCACCCAGGCGCCCTAAAAGCATAACTTTAAATAACTGAAAATCTCCCCAAAATACTTAAGTCACCAGCAACTGAGAAAAACTGCTCTGGATTCTGTAATAAGCTCTTCAAATCTTGGGCAAGTGACTTAACATCTTTAGGCTGAGATTCATCATCTAGAAAATGGAAGGGGATAGAGTAGATAGATGATCGCCAAAGGCCAACTTCAATATTATGTATTAATCACTGAAATAAAATCCAACAACCAGGTCTCCTTACACTGAACCAAGGTATGGTGGAAGGAAAAAAGAATCTTTCAGAGATGTGAGGGCCCATCACAGATGCCACACATATCCTGCAGTCCCCCCCACTTGCACTAGGGGGCAAAGTTCTTCCCAGGGGGAGGCCCCAAGCCCCCTCCCCTCCTCCGTCCAAAAACAGGCTTCAAGGGGACTTATGTGTCCTGCAGGCAGAGCCTAGGTTTTCTTACAGATGAAAGCAATTAAACACAGCCCACTGGTCCATCTTTGGCTAACCTGCAACTCCTGTAAAAAGTTCTGGTGTTTTCTTACAGTCAGGAAAACAAAGGTCTATGGGTTAAAAACAAAAATGCTACAGACTCAACCACAGATTTCTTTAAAAGTCAAAAAATATGAATTACTGGATAATTCCATTCCAGCCTGCTTCCCACAGCAAATGTGGGTATCACATAGGAGATGCCACTTTGAAAAAAGTGGATTATTACTGTTAGGCAAGAATGTATTTATTACTTTGGCCATTAAATGCAGTTGTCTAAGAGTAAAGTAAGCGTCCAGCAGGCTGAACGACTTGAAATATTATATCCAATTAAATCTGATAAAGCAAGTTAGAGAACAGAGGCAAACCCTCACCAATCTAATTTGCTGGAAGATTCCAAATCTGACCTGGATTCACAAAACATCCAATGGCTTCCAATGAAAGTCACATCAGACTCCCTTAAGTCAACTAAGTTTACTTTGAGCCACTTCAAACCTCAACCTTAAACAGTATTTATTAAATAAACAGAACCAAGAAAGGAGAGAGAGCCAAGAAACCGCAGTTAACTCCCCATCCCGGGGGGGGGGGGGGAGGGAAGGTTCCCAAGTCATGGGTTTCAAATAAGCGTGTGTCCCGCCCTCAATGACCCTAAACGGGGCATCAGCTGAAACGTTAAAAATAATCACCGTTTGCCCCCAACGATGTTCTTTAAATTCGAATTCAAAATCTGCCAAGGACCGTGGGCAGCGCACATGATCTTTTGATCTCTGCGTCCGGAATGATGTGAAGCGCAGAACGAACACATCTTGGGGAGAGCTACAACCTAGGCTCCAAAGGTCCCGACGGCTGGAGCACAAAGTGAATGATTAAACCCTCGCCTCCCTTCTCGCACTTCATTAAGCCGTCTCCTCTGGAAGGGTCTGCGCCCCTCTCACAGGAAGCCGGCACGTTTTGCAAAGGAAATACCAGACCAGAACTTTCTCGGAGGAAGGCACGTCCCCGTGGAACGGCTGACTGGGCTTCCCGCACCCCGGCAGTCGGGGCGCCCCGGGGACACCCGGCGAGCCAGCCACCCGCGCGGAAGGAGGCTCACCTTCGCCACGTCGCGGAGCGCGGGACAAAACAAAACCTGCCTCGGCTTCCTCCTCCGGAGACTCCCCGGGGGCTGACCGCAGGCGCCCCCCGGGCTGAGGACAGGGTCCCAGCGCGCGCGCGGCGCGGCGGGCGCACCCCTCCCGGGACGCCGGCGCGAGCGCACTCACCTCGGGGAAGAAGTTGTCCATTGTTCCGGGGCGCTCCCCAACTTGCCCGAGTGCCGCGTCCGGCTCGCGGAAGTCAGCCCAGCAGACGGCCCGGGGAAACCATGCGTGTCACGGCGCGACTCCCAGGAACCCGAGCCCGCGGGGCTCCCCGGCTGCCATCGCCTGGCCCCCTTCGCGTCTCTCGCACCTTTTGTTTGCCCAAACCCGAGTCTCTAACTCATCCGTCCCAACTGCAGCCTTTGTCTCCCTGCCTCCAAGTTCCTTACTTCTGCGCGCAGCGCTCGCGAGCGGAGAACAGCTGGGGACACATTCTTCCCCCGGGCTGGGGGAGGGCGGCGGGGGTCTTGGGAGCGCGCCCCCTCCTTGTGCGCCCCAGGCGGAGGCGCTCGCCGCGACAGGGGGACAGCGGCCACAAAGCGAGCCCGGATGGCTATCCCAGCGCGAGCGCCGCGGCGGCGAGGGCTCGGGCGCCTTGACTCAGCCGGCTCACCGCAGCGCGGAGATTTGCGGACCGGAGCACTCGCCCCGCCCACTAGCGCCGCCCCGCCCCCTCCAGGAGCTTGGCCCCGCCCACTCGCCCGCCCCTCCAGGAGCCCAGCCCACTAGCGCCGCCCCGCCCCCTCCAGGAGCTTGGCCCCGCCCACTCGCCCGCCCCTCCAGGAGCCCAGCCCTCAGCCAACCCCGCCCCGCGTGTCGACAGGGTCTGGCCCCGCCCACTCCGCCGGGGGCGGACGCCGGCTCGGCTGCGCGAGGAGAGGGGAGGGCGGGGCTGGAGCCTTACCCCCCGGTGGCCCCGCCTCCCCATCCAGGCGTGGGCGGGGGAGTTGACTCTACCCTCTGGTGATAGAGACCACATAGTCACCGGGGAGGAGGGGTTGGGGGATTCTTTTGTGCCTTTGATCTTCGGCGGACCCTGGAACTCGCTCAACACGGATCTCATTAATGCAGCTCGGCAGATGAGCGACCCCGGGGAAGGAAGCGCGGTCGGCCGGGCTGCCCCGGCTGTTGGGCCAGATCAAAGCGGAGAACGGAGGCTACTCAGAATTTCTAGAAGCTGCCTTCCCGTGTAGAGTTTCTCTCCTGCAGGCGGGTTAAAAGACGTTTTCCTAGCAGCTGGGGAATGTAGTTTTGTAACCTGGAAGCGGACATGACCGGTTGCACCAGCAAAAATGTAACCCTTTTCTCAGACCTAAAGGGACCGGGCAAAGGGAAATGAGATGAAGGATCCGACCACCTGATACGGAGTTGTTTTCTCTAAGGCAGGTCCTTAAACTTGAGCGTGCACAGGAACCGCCTGGGAATCTTATTAAAAAAAGAGGTTGGAATTCAGCGGGACATTTCTAACAAGGTGCCAGGTGTCCTCTAAGCAGACCCGGCCCTGTGCTGGTCTGCCAACTGGAGCCTGCCTGTAACAGGTAGAAACACTGAGAGCAAAGTTTGAGGAACTTTTGTAGCAATTTAAAAATGCCACGACAGCCGAACAAATGGTCCGTGGACGGTCTGAACCGAGTATAAACCCGGTTTGGTATCGTCAGATTCGTGCTGAGTCATCCCTGGTACAGCCGAGATCTCCTGTTGGCAAACTGGAAGCAAAAACGACTGGTTCTTCCCCGCAGTGGTTTGAGAAGTTCTCTCCAGGGGATTTGCCAATTGCTACCCATCCTTTAAAACTCAAGTCCGAAAGTCACATCTTTCAGGGGAGGTCTTTCCAGAAATGGCAGGCCACGCTTCCTAGCTCGACCTCACCACCGGTGTGCCTTATTCCTGAAACCGTTGAGGAAACTATATGTCTTAAGGGTTTTTGTTGTTTGGTTTTGGTGTTTTTGGTGTTTTTTGGGTTTTGGTGTTTTTTTGGTTTTTGGTGTTTGGTTTGGTTTTTTGGTGTCCTGTCTCTCTTCAGCTGGAAGAATTGAGACTCCTTTACAGAGGGAACTATGCTTTAAATTTGTGTCTCCCACCTGTCTCAGAGAATGAATGCATGAAGCCTCCTTCTGTAATCCTTATGTGAAAATCCAAGTGTGGCTGTAACCTGCACCTCAGAGCAGTGCTTCAACATAAGTATCCTCATACTTACCCTCCCCCCACCCACACACACTTTCCTTTGGAAAGAGTCAAGGTATAAATTAATTGGTGATAGTGTGCAATGCTAGTGCACTGATTCACACATTTACACACGTAAGCCATTGACGTTTGTGTCCCAGGTTGCAAGGGAAATGGAGATGTAGCCGGGATAAACCCCAGCAATCCCAGGCACCAGCCAAAGTGCTCAAATGAGTCGTGGAGCCACCTGTGACCAGATACTGGCGCAAAACAATTAACAGTCGTTTCACTGTTAATCGGTATAGAACATCTCTCAAGAGAAATTACCAAGCAGCTTGTTCAAGCGAGTGCGTGGGTGTGGTTTTGTTCCCAACATAAACCCGGCCACCAATGGACCGCTTGGCCTTGGCCATGTCATTTCAAAGTCACTTTCCAATACTGACTCTTCGATTGTAACAAATATACCACACTAATATAGCATGTTAATAACGGAGACTGGGGAGAGGTGGGCAGTGAGGAGACACTTGCCTTTCGATTGTTCTGTAATCCTAAAACTGCTCAAACACCTAAAGTCTATTAATTTTTTAAAGGTCACTTCCCTGTTGATTAAAAAGATGTAGTTAATAATTACCCCCAATGTGACTCATATAAGGAATTGTGAGCCAGATCCAATACATAAGGGTGGAATTTTACTGAATTATCGTATTTGTTTAAAAAGTTTACGCCACCTTCTCAAAACCTCCTGAAACAGTTGTTAAAAAGAAAAAAAAAATATGACTATGAATCTCAGGGGTGGGCTGGGTGCCTAAAAATCAGCATTTTAGAAAGCACCCAAGTACACAATTCTGATTTTGAGAACCACTGCTTTCGGTTATCAGAACTCATCAGGTTTTCTGTATAAACGTACATTCTCCAAAAAGCGTAAAGATGAACTGCAGCGGTACGACTAGTGAGCTAACAGCAAAGTGCATGTTATTTTAAGCATTCTGAATCGTTGTTGAAAAGGACAATGTTAAATTTACAAAGGCTTAGACACAACTGGACAGAGAAAGGGAAGCAATTTAAATCAATAGATCTCTAAGAATATTTATTCTTGTTAGCATTTTTTAAAACTTACGTGCTTCCTTTCACGAAGCTGCCTTTCCCATCGGTCAAGGCTGATTGGACTTAAACAGTTAAACCCTGGCCTCTAACAAGTGACAGAGGCTCAGGAATGTGTATTTATTTTTGAGAGAGACAGAACATGAGCAAGCAAGGGGCAGAGAGAGAGAGGGAGACACAGAATCTGAAGCAGGCTCCAGGCTTGAGCTGTCAGCACAGAGCTGGACACTGGGCTCGAACTCACAAACCACGTGAGATCATAATCTGAGCTGAGGTCGGATGCTTAACCGACTGAGCCACCGGGTGCCCCAAGGACATTAATGCCAGAATGGGCACATTTCTCAGAGACAAAATTCCTTCTCAATTATCCTTATTTCTCAAAGACTCCATGCTAATTGTCATTTTCAAAATAAAACACCAAAGAAGCTCAGGTTACGGTCTCTTATTTAGCTGCAAAAATTAACCCACACTGCATAAAAATTTATTTTAATACCACAGAAGCCATCCCCCCGCCCCCACCTTAAGGGAGAATCACGTAGCGTAACCAGTGAGTAAAGTAATATGATCTTCCTGTTTTTATTTTCCACTGTGTGTTTGTTTGATTTTATTTGAAGTGTGTTGTCTTAACTTCCTTGGTGATTCCAGATCGAGTTCTTTGTTGGTGTTCTATGGCTCCTGGCGGGTCCTAAACTGGCGGTGTCTTCGTGGGTAGAACCTTTTCCATTACTTTTGTTTTTATTAAATACTCACCTGTAATTGCTCCCGTCAGAGTAATGGTTTAATTACTAGGTATGGAAAGGGAAAGTGCGGGAAGGTTCTTTCACACAAATTAGAAGTTAATAACTGACACAACTCTAAGAGCCTGTTTTTCGTGCTTCGCTAAACAGCGGTTGTTCTTTTGGTTCACTTATAATCTTGGATATTTTAAAACTTAAATGTGTTTGCTTTTCTGAACAAACAAAAATGGAGGGAGTTTCTACATGTTCTTGAAACTTTTAGACAAAGGTTTGTGCGCGTGTGTGTGTGTGTGTGTGTGTGTATTTCTCATAACTTGCAATTCAAAAATCCTGAAGGGATTTTTTTTTCATATGAAACTGAAAATGATTGGGAAAGGCTTCCAGAGAAAGAGTAAAACTGGGGGTGAAATTAAGTGAAATGTGTTACACTGAAATAGATTTTAAAAAGTACAAAAGAATCAACAGAAATCAAGCAGGGATAAGACAAAAAAACCTAATTTGCCGCTCTTCATTGTTTTCTAAACACAATGAACTTGGGCTAAGATGTAATTTACCTCATCAGAAGCAGGATACCCTGTAGATAGTAGATTCTAACTAAATCCCCATCACCCCAAACTGCAGAGGGAATGCTTTCTAAACTGACGTCCCACACAAGCACGGAGAATGGTTTTCATAAGTTAATCTATTTCCTTTTAAAGTGCTAGGTCCTGATTCTGTTGAATGTGATAAATTAATGGAATCAAAATCCTTAAACCCCTCCAGGATGATATACTCTGCCTACTTAGAGACTGTGACAGCACGCTTTCACCTTGATTTCTTTGGATCTTGCTGCTCCCTCTCTTTCATTGCTCCGGAGAGGCTCTGAGGCTGACTTTCCACAGCTAGTCATGTCTCCCCCTCTGGTATTAATCACAACATGTTTACCACTTCCAAACCTTGTGCCTTCACTTAGTCTCCTTTCTTGATTTTTCAGTTTTTCCTGGTTGTGTTATTCAAGCCAATAAACATGCTTGTGTCTATTCTAGTTGAAAATGGCCATTTCTGAGGCACCTGGGGGGCTCAGTCAGTTAAGCGAATGACTTGGGCTCAAGTCACAATCTCACAGTTTGTGAGTTCGAGCCCCTCATCAGGCTCTCTGCTATTGGCACAGAACCCTCTCTGGATCCTCTGTCCCTCCTCTCTCTGCCCCTCCCCACCTCAAAAATAAATAAACATTAAAGTAAATTTTAAGTAAATGGCTGTTTTCTAATCCACTTGCTCCCTGAACTATTGGGCCATCTCTTCAAATCCCTATCTTGTCACATTCTACACTTCATCTCCGAACCATCAGCTCTTCAATCCCTTACGATCAGATATGTGTCCACAATTCCACTCTCTTGAAGATCACCGTGACCTTGAAACAATCAAAGTCAACAGCCTGTTCTCAAACGTCATCCCCTTTGACCTTACCCCTCCTATGGAATTCTCGAACTTCTCGGCTTCCGGGCCAACTTCCAGAGTGTGCAGCCTGTAGGGTGAGCCACACAGGACCTGGAGCTCAGAAGGGGCCCTGTGCTTGGGCTGATACTGTTGTGTTGTCTTAAACTCCTTAGTGACTTTTGAACAAGGGGCCCTGGTCTTCCATTTTGCACTGGGCCCTGCAAATTATGTAGCCGGTCCTACTTAGCTTTGATAGCACTGCTTATGTCCGGTTTGCCATCTCTTTGACGTCTTTCGCTGCCACTTTTACAGGCCCCTTCTCTACTTCCCACTCTGAAAGCTGGTCAGTCCTAAGCACACTTCCTCTTCCCCATGCTTCCATGGCCGCCACGCGCCCTATGCTGGTTCCCTTCTCATAAACGATCGCACGTGTGTAACTCAAGCTCTGAGAATTGTTTCCAGAGATCTAAAAACCCACTCCTCCAGCCATTCCAACGATACAGCAAGCTTTGTAATAATACCCTTTGTGATACCTCTTGCTTCAACTCCCCAGAGTTTGGGCTTGCCAAGACCTTAGGAAGGGCGCCATCTTTAGGCCCAGAAAAGTGCCACCTTAGACACAGGGAAGTTTGGGCTGCTTTCCTCCAAGTGGTCTGAGTGTTCCTTTGGTGCCTGGGGCCCGCGGTGCCATCCACAGAAGCCACCCTAGACCCAGATCCGTCCCATGTGGGTTCAGTCTTCATTTCTCCTCTTTGGGGCTCTCTCCGACCCTCTCCCACACACATGGTACCATCCAGAAGTCCATTTACTGGGGTCCTTCTGAAGCCAGTGGCTGGTCCTCAGCCCCAGGAGGATAGCCACCTGGATTCTCCTGCTGACCAATGCAGTGTGTTTTTCACAGGACTGTGAGCAGTTGGGCCGCCTGAATGAGGCTACCAAGCCATTCTTGTGTGACTGTCTCTCACCTCAGACACAAGATGACTACAGTGGTCCTGGTTACTAGCAGAAGAGCTGCCTCCTGGACCCTAAGAAGACTTTTTTTTAATGTTTTATTTATTATTGAGATACAGATAGAGCATGAGCAGGGGAGGAGCAGAGAGAGAGAGAGGGAGACACAGGATCTGAAGGAGACTCCAGGCTCTGAGCTGTCAGCAGAGAGCTGGACGCAGGGCTCAAACTCACAAACCACGAGATCATGACCTGAGCAGAAGTCAGATTCTCAACCGACTGAGCCCCCCAGGAGCCCCAGAATACTTTCCTTCATGTACATTCATTGAAGTAAACAAACACTGAAGGGCTCATTATTCTAAATGTCCATGGAAGAGTCACTTGACCTCCCTCGGGCCCATATATGTTTCAATCAAAGTATTTCTACATATACAGGGGTTTTATACACCTTAAGGGCAGCCTTGAAAAATAGCACAGAAAACAGCTCAAGGCTGGCATGCGAGAGATACTTGGGGGGTGTGATTCACAAGCCGCAGCGCAAGGCCAATCCTCCGCAAACTCTCTTCGGCAATTTGGCAAGGCTTCGTTTGCCCCCGCCTGAAATGGCCTGACATTGCCGCTATTGCTTTTGCTTCTTAAATGAGTTGAGAATATGTTTGGAATGTTTTTTTCCCCTCAAGTTTCCAGAAGGCAAGAGCTGCTGAGAGTAATGGGGGGGTAGGGGGGGGGGGAATCAGATAAGTGCAGAAAGTGGTTTGTATAAGAATGTCCAGGACGGAGTTGTTTACAGTAGTTGGGAACCTAGCGCCACCTTAGCGCTTCGCGGCAGGAGCCTGGCCGAGTCAATTACGCAAATGTGCCCAGGCCGCGCCGCGCCCTGGGTTAGAGACCTACTTCCGTGGAACAAGCAACCTAAAACTCAGACAACAATGACTTATTATTTCTCACAATGCCGTGGCTTGACTTGGCTTAATTGCTAGTGAAGTTGACTGGGCTCTCCGACAGCTGTAGGCAGCCAGGCGCTCAGCTGTGGCTGCTGGTCAGACATGCCTTCCACATATGGCAGGACCCTGGTGGGGTGAGGAGCAGCGGGGACAGCTGGGCCACTCTCTCCACGTGGTCTCTCTTCCCACCGCGACGGGTTGGGGGGGGGGGCAGAATTCGCAAGCCCTTTTGAGAACTTACCTAGAAGTTACACGATATTGTTTGGGTCACATTTTAGTGGTCAAAACCTGACCCAAGGCCAGCCCACATTCCAGACTTTCTTGATGGAAGAAGGAGCAAAGAATTTGTGACCTTTTCTGTTTGTTTGTTTGTTTGTTTGGTTTTGGGGAGAGAGTGTGTGTTAGAGAACACCAGATTCACCAATTTTTTTTTTAAATATTTTTATTTATTTCCAGGAGAGAGAGAGAGAGCGTGAGCAGGGGAGGGTCGGAGAGAGAGGGAGACATAGACTCTGAAATAGGCTCCAGGCTCTGAGCTGGCAGTCAGCACAGAGCCCGACGCAGGGCCTGAACCCACGAACCGCGAGATCATGACCTAAGCGAAAGTTGGACGCTTAACCGACAAAGCCACCCAGGCGCCCCAGATTCACCAATTTTAAAGTGCACAATAGCGTTTAATATTCACGATGTGTTTAGTGGCATTTAATATATTCACGGTGCATGCCTCCCCTAGTCCAGAATATTTTCATCATCCCCAAAGGAAACCTCATACCTATTAACCAGTCGCTCAGATTCCTGTCGACCCCCAGCCTCCAGCAACTAATTTGCTTTCTGTC
Organism: Hyaena hyaena; assembly: GCF_003009895.1. Taxonomy (NCBI): domain Eukaryota; kingdom Metazoa; phylum Chordata; class Mammalia; order Carnivora; family Hyaenidae; genus Hyaena; species Hyaena hyaena. Next base: position 2,460,894 of record NW_024080780.1, read on the forward strand.
TCTGTGGATTTGCCTATCCTGAATATTTCATATAAAGGGAACCACACAGAGCTTTTGTGACTGGCTTCTGTCACTCAACATGGTGTTTTCAACGTTCAGGCACGCTGCCACATGTATTAGTACTTTCTTCATCTTTCTGGTTGAATCATATTCCATTGTATGGGTAGACCACATTCTGTCAATCCATTCATCAGTTGACGGGTATTTTCTTTTTCCTCCGGTGAGAGAGAGAGAGAGAGAGAGAGGGAGAGAGGGAGAAAGAGAGAGACAGCATGAGCAGGGGAGGGTCAGAGAGAGGAGACACAGAATCTGAAGCAGCCTCCAGGCTCTGAGCTAGCTGCCAGCACAGAGCCCGATGCGGGGCTCAAACCCACGAACTGTGAGATCATGACCCGAGCCGAAGTCGGCACTCAACCAACTGAGCCACCCAGGCGCCCTCAGTTGATGGGTATTTTCATCCTTTCTCCCTTCGTGTAGAATTGTGCTGCTGTGAATGCTCACACACCTGTTTTCAATTCCTTTGGAGACTCCAATTCAACTAGCAGTGGAACTGCTGGTCATATGGTGATTCTATGTTTAACTTTTTGAGGAACCGCCAGACCGGACTGCCCTGTGGCCATTTCAACCCACCATACTCCCCATATTTATTGATGTGGAAATATGAATAAGCAGAGAAATGACATGCTATATCTGCACGTTACAAAACTTTAAAACAGACCATGGCTTAAGGCAGACAAGTTTATTTTCCTCTCGTAAACAAAGCCCGGAGGGCTGGGATGTTGCACAGTCTTAAGGGACACTGACCCCTTCCGGCTCTCTCTGCAGTGCGTCTCTAACAGCCTTGCAGTTAGAGACCCTCAGCTTTGTAGGCAGCAGGGAGCAGTGAGAGATGATGACTGACAGAGGGGACCCAGAGCACCCCCAGGTTCCCTGGGACCGTCACACAGGACACCTGTGTGTGTGCGGTTGACCAGTACTTAGTCGTCTGCTGCAAAGAATACTGAGAAATAGAGTATTTGTTCTGGGTTTCAATTTACCAAGCTAAAAACTAAAAACTTGAAAGAAGGAAAGGGCTAGATACTAGGGAACAACCACCTGGCTATTCCCGTCTGATACAATGAATTGTGGAGGGAGCTTTGAAAGAAACGAACAGAGGCGCCTTGGATGGCTTAGCCGGTTCAGCATCCGATCCCTGATTTGCGCTCAGCTTACTATCTCACGGTTCAGGAGACTAAGCCCTGCGTCGGGGTCTGTGCTGATGGTGCAGAGCCTGCTTGGGATTTTTCTCTCTCCCTCTCTCTCTTTGCCTCTCTCTCTCAAAATAAATAAATAATCATTTAAAAATGCGTTAAAAAAAGAAAAAAACAAATATGTTTAACAGATGTTATTTGTAGATACCAAGGGCAAGGACAGTTAAAAATTATTCTTTGACCCTATTCTATATTTTCTGAGTTTTTGGTGACACCTATAGGATCATAAAGCTGTTCCTATTTTGAAAAATAAAATACCCATTTTTTTCTGGGAGAGCAACACTTCATTTCTTCTTCTTCTTTTTATTATTTAAAAAATGTTATCGTATACCTGTAGTATCAGGTATCAGGAGATATAAAGATGAGCAAGACAGAGTCCGTAAAGAAACCAATAGACCTGCTGCAGAAGGACACTGAAAGATAATTTTGGGAGTGCCTGCGTGGTTCAGTCAGTTAAGCGTCCGGCTTCAGCTCAGTTCATGATCTTGCGGTTCGTGGGTTCGAGCCCCGCATCGGGCTCTGTGCTGACAGCTCAGCTGTTTCGGATTCTGTGTTTCCCTCTCAATCTGACCCTCCCCTGCTCACACTGTCTCTCTCTCTCTCTCAGAAAAAAAAAGATAATTTTGAAATGACTATGGAAGTTTCTATAGTAAGAAGCATACACAAAATTTTAAGGGAAACATTAAGATAAAAAACAAAGCCTGGGGAGTGTTATGGGCTGAATTGTGGCTCCATCCCCCCCCCCCCCCCCCCCCCACATTCATAAGTGGAGTTCCTGCTTCTAATACTCTAGAATAGGACTGTATTTGGAGATAGGGCCTTTTAAAAGGCAATTAAGTTAAAATGAGGTCGTTAAGGTGAGCCCTAATCCAGTAGGATTGGTGTCCTTTTTTTTTTTTTAATGCTTATTTATCTTTGAGAGAGAGAGAGGCAGTGAGAGCGTGAGTGGAGGAGGGGCAGAGAGAGAGAAGGACACACAGAATCTGAAGCAGGCTCCAGGCATTGAGCTGTCAGTGCAGAGCCTGATGTGGGGCTCAAACTCAAGGAACTGTGAGATCATGACCTGAGCTGAAGTTGGATGCTTAACCGACGTAGCCACCCAGGCAATCTGACTGGTATCCTTTTAAAAAGAAGATGTTTAGAGGCGCCTGGGTGCCTCCCTTGAGTAAGCATCTGACATTGGCTCAGGTCATGACCTCACGGTTCGTGGGTTCGAGCCCTACCTACATCAGGGTCTCTGCTGTCGGCACAGAGCCCGCTTCAGATTCTCTATCACTGTCTCTCTATCCCTCCTCCGCTCTCTCTTTCAAAAATAAATAAACATTAGGGGCACCTGGGTGGCTCAGTCGGTTAAGCCTCCAACTTCGGCTCAGGTCATGATCTTATGGTTCGTGGGTTCGAGCCCTGTGTCGCGCTCTCTGCTGACAGCTAGCTCAGAGCCTGGAGCCTGTTTCAGATTCTGTGTCTCCCTCTCTCTCTGACTCTCCCCTGCTCATGCTGTCTCTCTCTCTCTCAGAAATAATTAAAAATATTTAATAAATAAACATTAAATTTTTTTTAAAAGGAGAGGACATTTGGACACACAAAGAGACACCAAGGATGCATTCACAGGGAAAGACCATGAGAGAACACAGCAAGCCAAAGACAGAGGCCTCAGGAAAAACCAAACCTGCCAACATCTTGATCTTGAAGTTTTAGCATCTAGAGTTGTGAGAAAATCAGTTTCTGTTGCTTAAGACCCCTAGTCCATGGTATTTTGTGATGTCAGTGTTAGTCAACTAATAAAGGGAGTCAGGGGAAAGTTCCCAGAGAGCTGCACTCGACTCCAGCCTCAGTGGATTGGTGGGAGTCTACTGGGAGGAGAAGAAAACAAATGTGTACGGAACATGCCGGAGGAATAAACAGCATTTTCAGCAATGGACGCCTATAATCGTTAGGACAGAGCGTGTGTGCGAGTGGTTTTAAGACCCAGAGGGTTGCCATAACCTCCTATTGAGTCAGTTTACAATCTGGTATGTTAGGAAATGTTTGACAACAGATTGCGATAGGGGGTGCAGATAGCCCCGAATTACACCACCGTATTTGCCAGTTTCTGTGCTGTGAATGCCCTCACTCTGGCTGATTTCAGGCTCTTACCACGATTCGCTGAATTCTCACCATGATTCTACAGCGTTATATTAGTTTCAGGTGGACAAAATAGTGATTCAACATTTCCATGTATTACTCAGTGCTTATCAAGATAAGTGTTTTCTTGGGGCGCTAGGGTGGCTCAGACAGTTAAGCACTGGATTCTTGGTTTTGGCTCAGGTCATGATCTTGTGGTTCATGAGTTCGAGCCCCACATTGGGCTCTGCGCTGGCAGTGTGGAGCCTGCTTGGGATTCTCTCTCTTCTCTCTCTGCCCCTCCCTCGCTCACGCTTTCTCTCTCTCTCTCTCCTAGAAATAAAATAAAAATATTTAAAAAAAAGGGGAAGTGTACTCTTAATCCCTTTCACCTACTTCACTCATTCTCCCCCACCCCCACAAGAGACTCCTTTACAGTTATCATCAAATACCAGCTCCTTTCAGGTTGAGGAAGCCCTGCGGGACCTGCCTTCCCACCTGTCTCTCCTGCCAGCAACCACGCTGGCCACCTGGAGCACATCAACACCGAGCTTGATGCTGCCCCGGGCCTTTGCTCGTGTGTTTCCTTTACCTGCAATGTTCCCTCACCTTCCACTCAGCCTATTCCCTCTGCACGGCTGCCCCCTCTACTCTGGGCGCAGCTCGAGGTAGCGTTGAATCTGTGCATCTACTTCCGTGCCAGCACACCTGTCGGGCTGCATGATACTGCTGCACCCAGTTTTTCCAGGGCATCGATCACTCTTTGAGATGATCGGATACACTCTTTGTGTTCCTCGGGGGTCAGCAAACTGCACCCCAGGGGCCAAAGCTGACACAGAACCTGTTTTCGAAGCGCAGTTTTATCAGAACGGCCGCGCCCTCCGTGGAGACTGTCGGTGCATGCTTTTGGACTACAGAGCTGAGTAGTTGCAACTGAGACCATGCAGCCCACGGGGCCTGAAATACTTACTATCTGTCCCTTTCAGAAAAGATTTGCTGATTCCTGGTTAACTTGTTTACTGTCTACCTTCCTCTCCCCAGCTTCCTGACAGCAGGGGATTTGTCTGTTCCCCACTGTATCTCAAGTGCTCAGAAGGGTGTCTGCCACTGTTGCATAAAGGAAAGGGTGATAATGAAGGAGTGATAGAATTGTTAGCTAAAACTTGCTGTTCATGAGTTAAGCCCAGTAAGAATTGCAATACCGCTAGCACTACTACAAAGAGTAAGGGCTAAGGCATATTAACAAGAGCTATTGTGCCCCGATGCTCCAATGTGTTGCTTGCATTTTAGTTAATGCTTGTATCAGCTCTGCAAGGGAGGACTCATTCCACCTGAAGGAATACACAGAAGGAAACTGAGACTCTCAGAAGGCAAGTGGTTGCCCATCTTCTCAGTGTTGATTCGTGGCGCTCGGTAACATGAGATCTCTCAAGCTTACACTCTTCTATCCCAACCTAGAAAGACTGTGAACTTCAGGGAAAGACAGACATTGGTTCACAATTGGACTCTACAAGCTGTACAACTTTGTCCTTGGCAATAGGGTGAGTGTGAGGCTGGGAAATTACCACCTAGTTTTCAGGAATGTAAGGAGTGAATAAGATAAGAAACACATAATGTAGCACTGGATACATAGTGAGTACTCAAAAATGTTATTAGCTTCCTTCTGCTTTTTTTTTTTAAAGTTTATTTATTTATTTTGAGAGAGAGCACGAGTAGGGGAAGGGCAGAGAGAGGGAGAGAAAGAATACCAAGCAGGCTCCTCACTGTCAGCCCAGAGCCCGATGAGGGGCTTGAACTCACGAACTGTGACATCATGACCTGAGCTGCAACCAACTGATCTCAGTGGGATGTTTAACCAACTGATCCACCCAGGTACCCCCGCTTCCTTCTGTTTTTATAGGCAATGACAGACAAGTTTCCTTTGATCTGTAGTTTCCCTTACACCTGGCAGTGAGTGGGGCAAATTGTGTGGGGCCAGATCTCCCGCCTGGCTAGGCATTTGTATCTGTGTTCCCACAGCAGGGAGGATGCTCGCCTGGGCTGGGATGCTGATAAGCACATTTGCCCCACAATTTCTTCCAACTTACCCCTGGCCACTCCCTTTGATTGGATACAAGCCCACCCCTTCCTTAACTCCCTTCCCTTTGGGACGTAGAGTTCTGTTTGGACTCCTTCTTCTGCCTTCTCATATCCAGCCCCTTGTTCTGGTCACTGCCCTAGAACAAAGAGAAACGGAGATAGAAACCAATACCCAGCAAGAAGTAAAATTATCTGTGGTTGTTGGCAGCACTGGCCTGAGTAAGCGCAGGGAATGGTCTAAATGGGGAAGGTCATGAAGAGTCTTGCAGGAATCTCGATATGTTAAGAATATGATAAACTTAGTGTTGTCAATAAGAGCATTTTAGGGGTGGGGTGGGAAAAGTGATGGGGAATATATTATGGGTTGTGAATTAGTCATGGGACTCTCTGGATTAAGCAAGAAAAACCAAACTCTGGCAAACTTAAGGTGGAAAAAATTTTATTTGCAGTACGCTGAGCAGCTTGTAGAATCAGAGAGGAGACACTTCCTCTTCTGGTGCCATGTTGAATAGCAGCACGTATCGCCATAAACACTTTGATCACACTGGGTGTGATACAATAAGCATCCTTTAAAATTCACGTATATTTAAGTTGAGGGACATTCCACAAAAATACTTGACTAGTACTCCTCCAGCTGTCAAAGTTATCGAAAATGAGGACAGATTGGGAAATTGTGACAAACCAAGGAGGCAAAGGAGACACAAAGACTCAATGTACTGTGGGATCCAGGAACAGAAAAGGGACATTGGTGGAAAAACTAGTAAAATCTGAATAAAGTCTGATGTTTGGTTAATAGTAATGTACCAGTGTGGGTTTCTTCATTTTGACAGATGTACCAAGGTAAGATGTCAACAAAATAAAAGGAATTCTCTGTACTACCTTTGCAACTTTTCTGTAAACTGAAAATTATTCCTCCCCAAAGTGTATTTTTTGAAAAGTCCAGAAGTCTGCCCACAAGAAAGTAAGGGATATCTGCAAAGGCCCAAAGGAAGACAAGGCAGAAACGCAACTGGCAAGTGCTTCTCAGTGCCAAAGAGGGATAGCAGACGAAACTTCCGTGAGTCACAGCAGGGACTCTTGCATAAAGCAGGAATCCTCAGAGGGTTACACCCTCAGAAACACATAGCACTGAAAATTCCCAACTCTTTGTCGAAGATGCTGATAAGAAAACTTATCCATTTAGGCCTTGATGTGAGGTAAAAAAAAAAAGAAAGAAACTCCCCTGAGAACACATAAACCCAAGCAACTCTTACTCTGATTTAGACTTTCAATTTGTACTACCTGTTGTGAGTAGAATTGGGACCCCTGGAAATTTATATGTTGAAATCCTAACCTCCAGGACCTTGGAACATGATGTAGCTGGAGGTAGAGCTCTAAAGGGGTTATTAAGTTAAAATGAGACCATTAAGGTGGGCCCCAATTCAATATGATTGGTGTTCCTAGAAGAAAAAGAAATTTGGACATGTAGAGAGACACCAGGAGCGTGTGTGCACTCAGAGGAAACACCACGTGAGGACACAGCAAGGTGGCGGCCGTCTGCAAGGCAAGGAGAGAGGCCTCAGGAAATACCAGCCTTTCCAACACCTTGATCTTGAACGTTCAGCCTCCAGAATTATGAGAAAATGAATTTCTGTTGTTTAAGCCACCTAACATGCGGAACCTTGTTACAAGGCAGCCCTTACAAGTGGCCCAGGAAACATTAATTTTATTCAGACGCACAGGTTAGAACCCTTTAAAGGCAAATCTGGGTAAGAATTCACTCTTATCTCAGCATCCTTAGAATTCCCACTGATGAAGATCAGCTATACATGAATGCACAATAATATAGAAAAATCTACATAATCAGCAGCTTGTGTTTTTCCTCATTAAAATAAGGAAGTAAACAGGTGCCTGGGTGGCTCAGTTGGTTAAGCGTCAGACTTCCAGGTTATTATCTCTCACAGTTCATGAGTTCGAGCCCCAACATGGGCTCTGTGCTGACAGCTTGGAGCGTGGAGCCTCCTTTAGATTCTGTGTCTCCTTCTCTCCCTGCCCTGCTCACTCTCTGTCTCTCAAAAATGAATACATGTTAAAAAAAATTTTTTAAATAAGGAAGTAACCTGTCCAGGGCTGTTGCATGGGCTCCAAGTCCCTTCAGGTCCTCCAAGTCCGGTATTTTCTACCAGGCTCATTGGAATGACTCTGAAACAGTGGAAGAAGGAGACGGGATGGCATTGAGTACCAACTTGCTGGGAGTTTTATTATAAAGGGAAGCAGGGAAATGGAGAGAGGTACATGCAGGAGGAAGTAAAGACAAAAGAGAGGTTTTATTTTAAGATGGAGAAGTCATGTTTGGATGCCGATGGGAACGGTACAGTTGAAAGGGACAAGAAGGCAGATTGTGGGGGGTGGGGGGGGTGGAATGTCACTGGAGAGATGTCCTTGCATTGGTGAGGAGAGGAGGGTTAGTATTGGGACTTGAAAAAGGGGCTGACTAGGAAGGAGGGCTTCAGAGAAGAAAGAGCCCCCAAGCTCTGGAGTTGGGACCACATAGGAACTGAAAAACCAGCTCACCTGACTTAAACTTGAGGTCTCTCCCCGCTATGGTGTCTTCTGGGGCCTGGAACGGGGCCATGATGCATCCCTATGGTCCCATGGTTTCGTAAATCTTTAATGAGATGTTTTCCTTGTGATGGATTCACCATAAGACTCTGTATCTTTCTCCTTCAAATCTGCTGTGTCACATTTCTGTACATTCTGGGGCACTAGAGGAGAAAGAGAACCAGTGAGATAGACAGACACACGGGCAGACATGCAAATTTATTTTTAAAAATTGGCCCATGTGATTTTGGCAAGTCTAAAATCTGCAGGGTGGGCTGACAGACTGGGACCCAGGGAAGAGCCACAGGCTGAATTTAAAGCTGTCTGTTGTCAGAATCCCTTCTTCCTCAAAGAGGTCAGGCTTTGTTCCATTGAAGTCTTCAAGTGATTGGATATGGCCCACCTACATTATAGGAGGTAATCTACTTTATTTGATACACTGAAAGAATTCCCATTATTTGGTTAATTAATATATCCATCACCTCACATACTCATTGGTGAGACATTTAAGTTCTACCCATTTAAGTAAGTTTCCCTTATACAATAGTTTTATCAGCTATAGCCATGTTAGATCCTCAGACCTTATTCATCTTCTAGCTGAAAGTTTGAATCCTTTTACCAATTTCCCTGTATTTTCACCATCCCCTAGACCCTGGCAACCACTTTTCTACTGTTTATAGGAGTCTGCAATGTTTTTCTTTAAAGATTCCACGTATAAGTGATAGCATGTGGTATTTGTCTTTGTCTTACTTCACTTAGCATAATGCCTTCAAGGTTTATCCATGCTGTTGCAAATGGCAGGATTTCCTTCTTTCTTATGACTGAATGATATTCGAGTGTGTGTATGTGTGTGTGTATCACATCTTCTCCATCCATTCATCTACTGATACATAATTAGGCTGTTTCTATGTCTTGGCCACCATAAATAATGGTATAATTAACATGGGGGTGCAGATATCTCTTCATCATAGTGTTTTTGTGTCTTTTAGGTAAATACTCAGAAGTGGGATTGCTGGGTCCTGGGGTGGTTCTATTTTTAATTTTTTGAGGAACCTCCATACTGTTTCCCACAGTGGCTGCACCAGTTTTCATTCCCACCAATAGTGCAAGATGGTTCTCTTTTCTTCACATATACTTGTTATCGCTTGTCTTTTTGATAATAGCCATTCTAACAAGTGGAAGGTGATATCTTGTGGTTTTGATTTGCACTTCCCTGATGATTAGTGATGTTAACACCTTTTCATACATATTGTTTATTTGTATGTCTTCTTTGGAAAAGTGTCTATTCAATTCCTCTGACCATTTTTTAATCAGATTATTTTTTTCCTACTCATTTTTTTAAAAAGTTTTATTTGGTAAAGTATATACAACATAACTTTTGCCATTTTAACCATCTTAAGTGTATAATTCAGTGCCATTAAGTACATTCCCAATGTTGTACAAACATCACCATCGTCTACTTCCAAAATATTTTCATCCCCCCAAACAGAAACTCTATAAACACTAAGCAGTAACTCCATTCATTATCCCCTAGCCCCTGATAACCTCGATTTCATTTTCTGTCTGTATATATTTGCCTGTTCTAGATATTTCACATAAGTGAGATGTTATTTCTCCTTTAGCCACTGGCTTATTTCATTTGGGATAATGTTTTCTTTTTCTTTTTCTTTTTTTCTTTAAGTTTTTGGGGGCGCCTAGATGGCTTAGTTGGTTAAGCATCCAACTTCAGCTCAGGTCATGATCTCATGGTTTGTGAGTTCAAGCCCCGCATCGGGCTGTGTGCTGACAGCTCGGAGCCTGCAGCCTGCTTCAGATTCTGTGTCTCCCTGTCTCTCTGCCCCTCCCCTGCTTGTGCTCTGTCTCTGTCTCTCAAAAATAAATAAACATTAAAAAAAAGTTTTTATTTAAATTTCAGCTAGTTACCAGACAGTGTCATATTCGTTTCAGGGGCACAATACAAGGATTCAACACTTCCTTACATCAGCGGGGGCTCATCACAGGTGCACTCCTCCGTTCCCCATCAGCTGTTTAATCCATCCTCCGCTCCCTTCCCATCAGTTCATTGTTTACAGTTAAGAGTCTGTTTCTTGGTTTGCTCTCTCTCTCTCTTTCCTTTAAGATAATGTATTCAAGGTTTTATCTGTGCTGTAGTGTATATCAGGACTTTATTCCTTTTTATGCCCGAACAAAATTTCATTGTTTATGCATTCCTATATCAGTGGACCTTTGGGTTGTTTCCACCTCTTGGCTACTGTGAGTAATGCTGCAGTGAACATTGTATACAAGTATCTGTTTGAGTCCCTGCTTTTAATTCTTTGGGATACATATCTAAAACTGGAACTGCTAGAGGATATGGTAATTCTGTATTTAGCCTTTTAGGATCTGCCAAATTTCCTACTTACTGTTTACAGCCTACCTGTTGTACATAAACAGCCACTGAGCTCCAACATATAATCATACCTAGAGTCAGCTTCTTGGCCAGGTGACCTGTGCTATTACACAGGGCCTCATGCTCAGAAGAGCCCACAGTCAGAATGGCCCATGCGTGGTTTAATTCTCTGCTGCCACCATGTTGAAATTTTTTTTTTTTTAATTTCTGAGGGAGAGAGACAGCATGAGCAGGGGAGGGTCAGAGAGAGAGGGAGACACAGAATCTGAAGCAGGCTCCAGGCTCTGAGCTGTCAGCACAGAGCCCGATGTGGGGTTCGAATCCACGAACTGTGAGATCATCACCTGAGCTGAAGTCAGATGCTTAACCAACTGAGCCACCCAGGCGGCCCACCATATTGAAATTCTTAATAACCTTATCTTTGAACTTGTGTTTTATATGTGAAGTCCAACAGGACAGTGGAGCACGTGAGCAGAGGAGAAATGCATAGTAGAGGTGTTCGCTGCCATTCTTTGTTGTCCTGTGTGCATATAGCATCCACAATGACCCATGAGGACAAAATTCTGGAGGACTCAGAATGCACAGGAGTTCTGTGAGACTCAAAGTGAGTACAAAGTAAGTGTGCAGTCAGTGATCGAGTAAAATGGGTTCAGGGATTGCAGAAAGTCCCTGGGACCTCAGTTTTGTTCAAATCTAAACTTGCTTTCAATATGGAATGAAAGCAATGGTGTTTTAAGAAACACAAATCACCAGGAATCCTCTCTTATTCTTTCCTGTTCATATCACTTCCCTGTATTCACCAACTACTTATGCTGAAAGTGATGTTCTAGAAGGAAAGGGAAAGACCGTGCAGCACAGTTTCTTTTCCACCCAGTTCTTCTTCATTCTTTTTTTTTTTTTTTTCTAGGAGAGAAAGAGAGACAGTGTGAGCAGGGGAGGGTCAGAGAGAGGGGGAGATACAGACTCTGAAACAGGCTCCAGGCTCTGAGCTGGCAGTCAGCACAGAGCCCGACGTGGGGCTCGAACCCACGAACCGCGAGATCATGACCTAAGCAAAAGTCGGACGCTTAACCGACTAAGCCACCCAGGCGCCCCACCACCCAGTTCTTCTTTACTCATAAGTAAACCAAAGGTAGAGAGAGGGGGTAAAACGTGTGTGCAGGCATTTCCACCATTGTGGTCAGAGTAAAATACACAGGACACATGTACAAACAACCAGATATGAATTGTGTAAATTCGGTGATTTCACACGACTCAGACACTGATATTTTCATTTAAAACTGGCATTGCAGAACATAAAAATGGACAGTCAAATCCATACTAATAATTTAAAATTTCATTTTTTGTCTTTACTTAGAATGACACTAACTAGCAAATAAACACCACCATGACAAGTCAAGAGAGAGAACATGGCAACAGGAAAAAGGGTTTTCATTTCAATGCTGTTAGTGGCAGTTTTCCTCGCTTTTTGAACAAAAGGTCATGCATTTCCATTTTGCACTGGGCCCTGTAAATTACGTAGCCAGCCCTGACTGCCCCCTGTTCTCAGATACTACACTAGTTTTATGTGCAATTAGGGTAGTGGGGGAGGGATGAGGTAGGTCTCGAAGTGCCATGGTATTATTTTAGCAAGGGTGGAGCTGACCACGATTTTGTGAAGGAATGCACTTCAGAAAAATAAGCACATGGATGAAAGGGCTTGCAGACTTAGGCTTTCATTATATACTGTCTCAGCGTCCCTGTACTCAAACAAATGACAGATATCCTATCTGAAAGAGAGAGAGAGAAAGAGAGAGAGAGAGAGGCAGAGGAAGGCCAGATCAGTAAATATAACGTATCCCACAAATAAAGTTAAAGAAATATAATAAGAATAATGATAGGCTCTATATTCCTTGATATTGTTATGAAAGACCATATATATATATATATATATGCATATATATATGTGTGTATATATATATAATCCGAAGTCAGTATAAACTTCAGTCTTTTAGTCTGATGTATACTTAAGACGATTTTATTTTGATTAACTGATCCATAAAATAAAAAATAAACTGCCTCATCCTTTTAGATTTTTTTAACATGAATATTTTATGGAAATTCAAGGAAGCGAATGAATACCAGAAATAACATCGGAATCAGAAATAATAGTCCTGCTGTCCTTCAGCGAATTTAAGTTTTTTCTTTAAAAGCTACTCTGAAAATAACATAAAACATTTTGGATTAATGACTGAAGTTTTTTTCTTTCTTTCTTCTTCTTTTGGAAATCCTAAATCAGTCCTTACATGGAAAACTTGTTTTCCCAAGAGGGAGAAAACCAAGCACAATAGTGGTATTTCCCCCATTTCTCTGACGTTCTGCTGCTTTTAATCTCCTGTCAATGAAGGTGGCCATGCAACACCACAGAAAGGCAGCAAAACGTGTCTAGTCTTGTGTCTAGTCTTTGCAGCCTAAATCATGTTGGCTCAATGCCATCTGTTGCGGACAAAGAATTGCAAAGGGATACAAACTCAAACAGTAAAAAAAAAAAAAAAGAAAGAAAAGAAAAAAGATTGTAGCCAATTCTCCCAAGCACTAGGCAACATTTGGACTATACTTAATTCATCATGATTTCTCTTCCTCTTACCTCCCAAAATAGTTTAGCGAGGAATAGGTGCTCCCACCCTGTGTACTACTGACCTGCAAATTACTGCATTGATTGTTTATCTTCATGCTCCTTAGTATAAGGGATAGCTTACATAGTATTAAACAGATTTATTGATCACTTACTTTATTGTATGCAATTTACCTAGATTATCTAATTTAATCCTCCAATAACACTATGAAGTAGGTCTTATTATCAACTCATTTTACTGATGAGGAAACCAAGGATTAGAGATGGAGCGATTTGTCCAAACTCAGAAAACCCATAAGCCATCAAGACAGAATTGAAACCCTGGTACTTTGATCTAGAACCCATCGGCCTATGCTTCACTTGCTCTTTTAAGGAGCCTACAAAAATTCCATAATTTGTTAGCTAATATATGGAGATTAAGATTCTCTGTGAGTCAATCTCTCCTCCTTCTCCTCACGTGGATGACTACATGCTTGCGTACCTGCTACACTTGAATTTTGAAAGGCAATATAGCAGAAGGAAAATAGAGTAATGTGGGGGAAGCCCAGTGTCCTTTATCTCTCCTCAGGACTTTTGTATTTTAAAACCAATGGAAACTAAAACCCATGGAAAGAACTGGAAAGGACTATAATTTCTCTTTGCTGCCCAAAGTAACAAGAGATAATCTAATAATATCTGACATTTTAAGTAGTCTCAGAAAATATGAATTAGTAATATTTACATGAACTACAGTACAATTTTAGAACCTTTATTTCATCAGATGATGCAGGAGCACTCAGTAAAGAATGTATTGCTCAGTATGAATTGACTTGAATTCGCTAAGAGCAAAGTTGACCCCTAAACTAATTTTTAAAAAGGCTACTAGAATTACAATAGAAATATTCTGCCAAATCTGACTAAGTACTTTGAAAAGCCTATGGTTTATGGCTAAGATGAAGAAATACAAGCTGAATGATAGTACGTCTACATGTGCCATATTATCATATATTTTGGGGTTCATTATGAATCGGGGAGCATTTTCAAATGGCATGCCATAGGTTGATACAATTGACTTTGTCCACATAAATTATTTTCAAATCAGTAATTTTGATAAAAACACAGAAGAAACCATTATCAAATTTTAAAGCGATCAAGTATCCATTGTAAAGCATGATTGGGTCAAGATTCCTAGATATCGTAAAAGCCTTGAGGGCTTGGCCATGACAGAAAAGATGAAATTTAGTGGGAATAAAAAGACATTCTGCTTAGATTCTAAAAATAGACTCATCTGTAGAAAGAGTTTGTATCAGGATAGGCTAGATTATGTGGTAGTAATAAATTTACCTCAAAATTCTAGGGGCTTAACAAGGTTTTATTTCTCATTCACTTTACACACATCCACAGTGGGTCATCTGGGAGTTTTGCTTTACATCTTCCTCACTCTGGGACGCAGATGGTTGGAGAAGCCATCATCTGAACATTGCCAGTCTCAGTGATAGAAAAGAATCTCTAATCAGCCCTTAAAGCTCCTGGTGAAGGATCATGCATCTCACATCACCTGGACCAAGAAAGTCACATGACTACTTCTTGCTCAAGAGGGAAAAGGCAGTCCAGCCCTACCATTTGCCTGGAAGGAGAAAACAGTCTTTTTTTTTTTTTTAATTTTTTTAAAATATTTTTATTTATTTCTAGGAGAGAGAGAGAGACAGCGCGAGCAGGGGAGGGTCAGAGAGAGAGGGAGTCACAGACTGAAACAGGCTCCAGGCTCAGAGCTGGCAGTCAGCACAGAGCCCGACGCGGGGCTCGAACCCACGAACCGCGAGATCATGACCAAAGCGAAAGTCGGACGCTAAACCGACAAAGCCACCCAGGCGCCCCAGGAGAAAACAGTCTTTATGGCAACCACAGTTTAGACCCAGCACAACAGCTATTGATATGAAAAATAGTGTGAATGTGTTGGCTGATGGCAAAAAACTGATTGATGAAAAACTTAATGCAGCCTCAAGACTGCATTGACTGAAGTATCAGTGGCAGGCTAAATAAGGGGCCCCAAAGATCTCCAAGCCCTGATGTCCAGAACCTTCTATTGTTACCTTTTATGGAAAAAGAGACTTGGTGTCAGTGATTACGTTAAGGATTTTGAGATGGGAAGACTATCTTGGATGATCTGGAGGGACCTTAACTCTAATCGCAAATATCCTCATGTAAGAGGGAGACGGGACAAACTTTGAAGATGAAGAAAGACAGAAACAGAGCAGACATCTTGATTTTAGTCCTGCAAGATTCACTTTATACTTCTAACGTCCAGAAATGTAAGATAGTAGATTTATCTTGTTTTAAGCCACTAAATCCGTGGTAATTTGTTACAGCAGCAAGAGGAAACTACTGCAGTGTTTAAATGAAGAATTCTTTTGGGGGCACCTCGGTGGTACCGTTGGTTGAGTGTCCAATTTCAGCTCAGGTCATGGTCAGGCTCAAGCCCCACATCGGGCTTTGCAATGACAGTGTCAAGCCTGCTTCGGATTCTCTGTCTCCTTCTCTCTCTGCCCTTCCCCCCTCCCCCACCCCTCCCTTGCGCTCTCTCTCTCTCAAAAATAAATAAATATTTAAAAGAATAAAACAAAATAGTTCTTTTGTTCCCAGAGAAAACAATTAGAATAATAAAGAGGTTCTGCCACACATCATATATGGAGTTGGTAAAACTGCAAGAGAAGTTAAACCTGAAACAGAAAATACAATGGAGGCTTTCATATACAAGGGCTGTCTCGTGAATTTGGGTGAGGCCTGCTCTGTGTGCACACAGAAGCCAGAACTTGATCAGTGCGTGGTATTGTTACAGGGTTTGGCTCACGACAAGAATGAAGCTTGTTCAACATTAGAACAGTCTGTCTCGGTGCCCACTGGATATAGGCATGAAGATGCTGGATGACCGCCGGTCAAGGTTACTGTCAGAGAGAATGCTGAACTAGGTATGAAATTTGGAGAAGTAATTTCTCGAGTCCCCTCCATGATTCTTCCCCCCACTGTATCTGGTCCTGATAGTTATCTTGGTGAACAACCCATTGGGTAAGTTTGCGGGTGTGGGAGGTCCTGGGGCTATGCTAAGAGGGGACATTATTGGCTCAGCAGTCAGTAGAGGTATAGGTCAAGGGGAATAGACAGAATTCAGATTAGAAGAAGTCAGCCCAAATGTCAGGAAGCAGGAAGGTGCCCAGTCACAGAACCACAAAGGAACAACTAGGCAGAAGACCTTGAGAAAGGTACTTGTGAAAAAGATTTTGTCTGTAGGTAAGCTCAGGTTCAAGTGGGTCAAAAAGGAAAGACAATTCTGGAATGAGCCCTGTGAATATTTTTATACGTTTTTGAATCTCAATGTCAACTGTGTACTAAGGTTCAAGGTTAGATGTTTTTAAAGTATATTTTTAAATTTCTTTTGAGAGAGAGATTGAGAGCAAGCAGGGGAGGGGCAGACAGAGGGGGACAGAATCCCAAGAAAGCTCCACACTGTCAGTCCAGAGCCCCATGCAGGGCTCGAACTCACAAGCCACAAGATCATGACTTGACCCAAAATCAAGAGTCAAAGGGGCACCTGGGTGGCTCAGTCGGTTGAGTGTCCGCCTTTGGCTCAGGTCATGATCTCACAGTTTGTGAGTTCAAGCCCCGTGTCAGGCTTAGAGCCTGGAACCTGCTTCAGATTCTGTGTCTCCCTCTCTCTGTCTCTCCCCCACTCATACTCTGTCTCCTTTCTCTCTCTCTCTCTCAAAGATAAATGTTAAAAAAAATTAAAAAAAAAAAAGAGTTGGACACTTAACTGACTGAGCCACCCAGGTACCCCAGGTGGGTTAGATCATAAAGGGACCTCCTAATTTGCTTTTCCTCTTCCCTCTACCCCTTCTCAATCCTTTAGTGACATCACCTCCTCGGTGATGTCACCACCCTTTGAGTTCTCATTTCTTTGAGCCCTCCTGCATCACTATCACCTGGGTGCTAGTTAATAATGCCAGAATCATGAAGGTGGGGCCCGAGAATCTCAATCCTTAGCCAGCTCCCTAGTTGATTTTTTTACTCCTTGAAGTTTATTATCCAATGCCTTAAACACTAACACTCTGAAATTCTCCCCTTAGAATCTCTTCCTCCTTCCTTTTTGCTCTTGCTAGCCCATCACCTGGCGTGTAAGAAATTGATAAAATATTTGTGAAACAAATGAATAATGTCGCTCAAAGCCCTTCAAGTATTGCCTATGTGCTGATTCCTAAAATCAGATCTCCAGGCCACATCTCTGCTGAGATGTAGACCAAACTCCCAACTCCATCCTTCAATAGGTACCCCTACCTTGACAACAGTTTGCAGAAATGAGCTCATTGTCTTTTCTCCACAACTCCTTTCTCCCTTGCAAACACATTCCTCCTTCAGTTTCTCCTTAATTACTATGGCCACCAGCTACCCTGTGTTTTAAGGGGAAAAAAAATTGAAATCTTCTTTTCCCCACCCCCATTCCCATTGGGATATTCGTCAACCCCAAGTGTTATTATTGCAACATCTCCCCATTCTGTCCCTCTTCATTCCCTGTGGTAGTTACCCTGGCTCAAATTTGTGTTTTTGTTGCCAGGAAAACTGCAAACGCCTCACAAGTAATCTTTTAATTACTGATCTCTTCCCACGGCTGCCATGTTTATCAAGGCCACAAGAATGAATGTCCTAAAAGAAAATTCAATCCCATTATGTCCCTCTCCTTTTTGGGAGGATGACTTTCAGATTCTCTAGGGTGGTGAGCAAAACTCTTCAGTGTGTTTTCAGGCTTTATTCTAATTTTGTCTTCCTTCCTGTTCCGCCAATCACACATGAGCCTTATGGGCCCAGTTATACTGAACATCTCATGGTTGTGAACTAGGTCAACTTTTGACACCTACATGCCTTCAAACATGCTAGGTCCTCTACCTTGACTGGCCACCTTCCTCTCCGCCTGGCACTTTAAGACCACCACATCTCTCTCGAACAAGTTTTTAAGTGAGGACATACATATATTTTTTTAACGTTTATTTATTTTTGAGAGACAGAGAGAGACAGATCATGGGCGGGGAAGAGGCAGAGAGAGAGGGAGACACAGAATCTGAAGCAGGCTCCAGGCTCTGAGCTGTCAGCACAGAGCCTGATGCAGGGCTCGAACCCATGAACCGGGAGATCATGACCTGAGCCAAAGTGGGATGCTTAACCCTCCGAGCAGCCCAGGCTCCCTGAGGATATATATATATAGGATATATATAGGATATCTATCTATCTATCTATCTATCTATATATATATA